>NC_080792.1:1853184-2008184 GCF_028018385.1 Neofelis nebulosa | reverse complement strand
CCCAACATGTTAAGGGGTTATCCTATTACCACTTAAGAGGCATATTGAAAGATAGCAAATCTCGACCACTTGCTATCCTGCTTGGATTTTTTTTTTTATTGTACATGGGTTACCCATTATTACTTGTTGTAGAATAAATATAACTCATCTTTTCCAGTAAATGTTAGAATTGGAGGTATCTAATTCATCCGTTCGTTCCTCCTATCAAAAAAGGACAATGAAGGTCTATTGAAGGGAGCCCATAGCTACACGTGAGTGGTTCCTTTTTATGGCTCAGAAAAAGTAAATGGCAATAGAAGTTTCTCTGAGACCGAATCACAAATATGACACTGATGAATTAGAGCCCGCTGCCCTGAAAGCATTGTGTGGCCGGTTTCAGAGAATTCTGACGCCCTGAATCTATTTGAAAATGCACCGTGCAGTTTCGACAGGTACTGCCTTCACCATCATCCGGCCATACCTGAAGTTCTGCCCGCAGCCGTGACCTTGAGACACCGCCGTTTTCTGTACCTTTACCACCCTAAAGCAGCAGGTGACAGCTCACGGCAGACCCAGGGGCGATAGGAACGCAACTGCTCCTGTTCCAGAGCGCCCTGTCTATGCAAGTGACTTAAGGGGAGGGGAAATGACTTAACTGACCACATCTTAGGATCGGTGTTTATGGAGCGACAATGCCATCACACACGAGTGAGGGTAAAGCACACGCGGCTGAGAAAGGCACACCTTCGTGGCAGAGCTGCTTTAAAGAAGGGAAAAGAGAAACCCAAGGGGGTAATCGCAGGACTCAGGGCAGAGAATCGTTAGAGATGGTTCTGGAGGGGGATGGGGGAAGAGGGAGCACGAAACATGCCAGGTGCCGGTACCACCTCGTTCTTAGTTGACATCAGACTTGTCTCTGCTCCTTGTATTAATAACGCTTTACTCTTTATGTAATTTTACATATTCGTTTTTATGTATTAGAGACATTGAAAACAACAGCAGTGACAATGAAGGCTTCTGCACTTCTCTCGCCTTTAGTGTTTCAAAATTATGCATCAAATCTAAAATTATACCAATGGAGGGGCGCCTGGGTGGCTCAGTCGGTTAAGCGTCCGACTTCGGCTCAGGTCATGATCTCGCGGTTCGTGAGTTCGAGCCCCGTGTTGGGCTCTGTGCTGACGGCTCGGAGTCTGGAGCCTCCTTTGGATTCTGTGTCTCCCTCTCTCTCTGCCCCTCCCCCCCTCACACGCTGTCTCTCTCTCTCTCAAAAATAAATAAACATTAAGAAAAATGAAATCATACTAATGGATAAAAATGGTATTTACGGTACCCCAAGCAGTGACAGGTTCACTTAAGTAGCCTTTTCCAAATTTAGTCTTTGAATTGTTTTTTTCTACAGAAGAAAACATATAGTGAAAAAAAAATCTGACGTTACATCAATGTTTGTAGAAGACACACGTTTCTTAAATTTTAATTTGATCAAAGTACTTTGTTTTTTGTCTTCCTACTGGTCTTCAAACAATTCAGGTATAATTCATTCCTCAAGTGGTGAAGGGGACTGCTGAGCCCACGACAAATTACCCAAGACAAACACTGAGTTGTGGTGGCCACTATCGTCCAACAAAGAAAGAAGTAGATGCAAGAAACAAGATGACTGGGAGTGGAAAGATGTAGGGCCTCACATCATCAGTTACGTTGTCTATAGACATTGCAGAGAGGTAGGTAGACACACCTTTCTATCATCTGTCTATCTATCTATCTATCTATCATCTATCCATTCCTCTGTATCTATCTATCCATCTATCTATCATCTATTGTCTATCTATACACATATATGCATAAACACATATCTGTGCGTGTATGTGTGTGTATTCTAGTCCCCGCCCCCTCCCCCGCCCCCCGCCCAAATCACTGAGTAATAGTGAAGGCAAAGTCAGAGCCTGGTCTATATGCTGGAAAATTCAGATGACAACTACTTTCTAGGACTCTCCTCTGCTGAAATTACATCTGAAGGCGGCACTAGTGGGTCTGACGGGCCATGCGCAGAATCTCTGGGGCTCGGTGCTAGGACATTACTCTGTTCCAGGAGACTCAAGCACCCCCAGACTGGGTAAATTCTCATGGAGAGCACAACCTACACATGGAAGAGCTTAGTTGGCTTCCAAAAAGGCAAAGTCAGAAATAAATATGTTATTAGACACCCGGGTGTGGTGAATCCGATTGCTTTTTGCATTTTTTGTTTCTGTTTTTAATATTGTCTCATTGTTTTTCACTGTGAAATTAATTTCCAATAAATTGGAGCTCGGAGATTGTTGGTGAAGTCATACAACATATTTAGCGGAATCAGATTCTTTTGGAAATTAAGCGTACGAGAGATGTGGAAGCCTGGCATTGTTCAAACTAGCCCAGTTTCCGTCACGGGGCTCTACGCAGGGTTCCAGTACAATCTGGGAGGATTTCACCTTCTTTTGTTAATTTCCCAACTTCAACCTCAACAGACCTTGAGACCTTGTTTGATATGACAAGTGTATAGGATGCACACGTGTGTCATGTACCTTGTCTCTCCTTCTCCATATGGATCGATGCCTAGATGGATAGAGGGTACGTAGATGGGTGATACATCATAGATGATAGATGATAGATAGGTAGGTAGGTAGGTAGGTAGATAGAAGATAGGCAAATGGATAGATAGATGGATAGGTAGATATATGAGAGATGAGTGGATATGTGGGTGGATGGATAGATGGATACAGAGATAATAGATATAGATAGGTGATAGATAGACATACATGGATATAGATAATACACATGTAGATATAAGTATAGTTATATTATACTTGTAGGTACACATGTAGGTATAAGTCTCATTATATGTAATATAACTATACATGTATACATGGCTCCACAGATTCCCAAGTCAGAAATATTTGTAAAAATTTGTGAATCCTTTCAATTCTAAAATTGTGGGTCTCTCTTCTATGCACGTCCAAGAGACTTTGCTTGTTACGTAAAAAAAGGTTGGCAAATTAACAAACTTCTTTCCAAATTGAGTGACTTTTAAGTAACTGGTGGTGGACGTGTGGATGCGTTTGTAGGTGGTGGGGGGAGACAGAGTGATAGGCGATGGCTGGATAGATAGATGACAGACAGACAGACAGACAGGTGGCAAGCAGTTCGTAAGCCGGACAAACTAAAGTAGTAGCTTGTCCACAGAACACACGCTTTAATCCCTCGATTCCCTTTTATGTCAGAAATAGTCTCCTCTGGCTCCTGCCTCTAACCCCGCTCCTGGAGCGAACTCAGTCATCAGCCTGCCACTTCCTCCGGGAAGGCTTCAGGGACACCTGCTCCCAAGATACAGGCAGGCGCCCGGGGTCCTGGGACTCCGGGTGCGTCGGGTATGCACCTGCTGCACTTTCTGCCTCGCGGTAGCTGCCCGTCTCCACTGGTCTCTCACTGGTCCGCGGACCCAGGAAAATGCAGCGGTGTTTGAACGTGGACGGGCCACGGAACTGTTAACGGAAGGGAGAACACAACGAAGGAAGTAAAATCAGTGCATCTTGAATTTGGATAACAGAGAAAACCAAAAATATCCATCTTTTTTTTTTCAGTTTTGCCCTTATGTACTTATCACATATTCCCCCAAATAGCAAAACTCAGTATTATCCATCCAATTACTTTTCATTTAACAATGGCTGTATCATCTTGATAATTATCTGTAGTCTCTACGTATTTTGTGATGGAACAGCATTTATTAAACTGTTTCCCAACCTTCGAAGGTGCAGATGAGTCCAGAAAACCAAGAAGATTGTTTTCCACTTAGAACTTTTCGTTTTATTGAATTATATCTTTAAGAAACAATTCTAGCACTTAGAGTATTTCAGTAAAGGCTACTAGTAGCTTTACTCCTTAGTGATTAAGAACACGGGCTTTGGATTTAGACAGACCCAGCGTCTCCATTTACTTGCTGTGCGATACTGAATAAGATACTTAACCAATCGAAACCCCAATCTCCTCACCCATATAAGCAGGATAACATTAGAAGTAAGCTTGCAAAAATTAAATGAGATGATGCATGCAGCTAATCACAAAGTCCTTCTGCATAGAAATTATTCAGAAAATGACAGGTCTTTGCAAGAAAGAACTTTGCGGAAGGGCTAAGGACCCTGCCAGTCACACCACTGCCAGCCATGCGGTGCAAGGCTCATTTTGCCTGCATGACGGGCTAGAAGACGCCTGTGCCGACGGATCTGGCTTCGTGCTGTGTTCTCCTGGCTGTTGTGCTGTTGTGGATCGGTGGCCCCAAGTGGATCGCACCAACGGATTCCATTCATTCATACAATGAATCAGAAGCCATCAGGATGCTTCTGGAAATATGCCTCTTTCACAAAATGCCTGACAATTCTTTCCTTGTAGTTATTTACTTTGTATTTGCTGGTGGAAAATATTTATTATAGTTGCTTGTCTGAACAGAACAGGATGAGATCTGTAGGTGGAGCATGAAGGGTGGGTTGTGTTGACATCCTTAGCCATTTTTGTTTCTGGTTTTTCCGGCTTTGGGGGGGATACAGTTGGCATCTAACATTGGATAGGTTGAAGATAGGCAACATGATGGTTTTGATTCATAATGGGAAATG
Source organism: Neofelis nebulosa (assembly GCF_028018385.1). Taxonomy (NCBI): domain Eukaryota; kingdom Metazoa; phylum Chordata; class Mammalia; order Carnivora; family Felidae; genus Neofelis; species Neofelis nebulosa. Next base: position 2,003,568 of record NC_080792.1, on the reverse strand, counting down.
ATGACCACGATAGTGATAGTTACACCTCAGTCACTTCGGATAATTGCCGTGATTCTGTGCGTGCAGAGAGAATGTTCAAGATCTACTCTCTCGGTAGCTCTCAAGTGTACAATAGAGTGTTGTTAGCCATCGTCCCTGTGCCTTACCCTGGAGCCTAGTACCGTTCATCTTACGCCTGGAAGTTTCTACTCTTGGGCCAACATCTCCCCATCTCCCCCGTCCCCATCTTCCAATCTACTCTTTGTTTCTAGTTCAGCTTTTTCAGCTTCCACATGTAAGTGAGACCATAGAGCTTTTGCCTTTCTCTTCCTGACTTACTTCGCTTAACATACTACCTTCGAGTTTCACGCACGTTGTCAGGCAAGTCCGGATGTCCTTTTTTATGGCTGAATAATACTCTGGTGTCTGTTTCTTTACCGTATTTTCTTCATCCACTTGTCCACTGACAGACACTTAGGTTGTTTCCATGTGTTGACTATTGTAAACGGTGCTTCAGAGGATGTGGGTGCAGACACCTCTTCCAGTATTGGATTCCAGAAGATCCACCAACTCTCCAAAGTCACTCAGTTCTAAAACGGTGCACCCTCGTCACGCTAGGGCTTGAGTAGACAAACAAGTTGTATCAATTCTGACCCCATTGTGTCGAGCAAATCTGACACGTTTAGCTACCGTGATGAAAATGGGTACACATGCACAGAATCCCTTCGTGTGCCCTTGCAACTCAGTTTGGGATGATAATAGACTCATTGTTTGCGGGAGAAAACTGGAAAACTACCGGTCTTGGTTGAAGTTGTTTCCACGATCATCGCTGACAGTGTCCAAAGCCCCTTGCTCCAGCAAGGAGGGAGAGGTAAAGCCCAACGTGAGTGGTGAACTGTCCACCGCACCCCTTTATCACGTTGACTTGACCAGCACCACCATGTGCCCACGGCCCCTCACGGTCACTTTAAGCAATCGTGACCACGGTGCCTGAGAGGTTATGACAATTCCAACAGCTATGCTTCTTGATCACGTGGTTCTTAGACCTCTACCGATCCAACCAGGCCTCTTTGTCTCCTGTATTACTCATCAAGTGCATCTTCTGTCTACACTGCAGAATTCCCTTCTGAGATAAGTTGGTTCTGACTCCATTTCCAGTCAACGTAACTTGCCAACTCAGCTAATGGAAAAAAATATTTTAACGTGTAATAAGAGCAATCCCAAGGCTCCCATCTCTGGCTCTGCCACTGAATTGCTTTTTGACTTTGAAAGCCTTGTCACCACATCTGTGAAATGAATGGATTGCACCAGGCAGCTTTCGACGTTCCTCTCAACTTTAAGTTTCTGGGAGTCCTGGATTCAATCCTAAACAGAATCCTCAATAAAGCAGACCCACAATCTAATTCTACGGGAAAAAAAGGAGCAAATTCTAACAGTAACACTAGATATGTATTTTAAAGATATCTGGTCTGTGAGAGCTTTACATAAATATCATAGAATAGAATAGAATAGAATAGAATAGAATGTATGCAACCCATCCTTCTTTACATTCAATAGAGTGATCAGAATATCATTTCGGATGAACTCCCTGAACCACTACAACATTCTCAAGCTCCAGAACATGACTAACAGTCCAGCATTTTCTAAGGCAGGTGAGTGAGGTCATACATTTTAGAAAGGTTTCCAACATTGAGAATTGAACCTAAGAAGGATTTTACCAACTCAATTAACTGGACAAGTCTATTGAGAAATGCTTAGCCTGTAACAAAGTACCACAGACTGGGTGGCTTTTGAACAATTTACTTCTGGCAGTTCTGGAGGCTGGAAGGCCACGATCAAGTGCCAGCATGGGCGTGTCCTGGGGAGGGCCCTCTTCCTGGGATGTGGCCAGCTCCTCTCACCTTGTCCTCACGGGGTGGAAGGGGCCAGGGGCCAGGGGCTCTCTGGGGTGTCCCGTGCAATAACACTGATTCCATTTGTCTATTCTGCCCTCGTGACCTGATCACACCCTAACACCGTCATTTTGAGGGGTGGCTTCGACCGACGGACTTCGGGGGGAGACACAAACATTCAGACCGTAGCTACAAATGTACCCAATTTCTTGAGTGGTTTGGTTTCTGATGTTTCATTAGATCTGCTTATTCATTCATGCATCTTTCTTGAATTCATTTTTTAATTGTCTTAGTCTATGGTTTCTATTCCTCTGCTCTAGTTTATTAATCCCTCCACCCCCCCTCCCGTTTTTAATCATGGTGCTTACATGCTGACAAAGCATTCGCTTTCTTGCCTAATTTTATAAACTGTTCAGCCGTGCCCTTATTCACTGTTTTCTTTTAATTATGTATTCTTGTTAACCTCTGCATGCATTCAAAGTTACAGATTGCCATTGACACAGTATTAATTAAAGCATATAATTTATGACATTGGAGCTTGAAATTAATAAGTGACAACACAATTACATGGTTTGCCTAATTGTCCTTCAGTAATATAAAGATTGACATTTGAAGCTGCATTAGAGGCTAACAGCACTCATAAAGTCACAATAGCTTTGAAAGTAATCACAAGAGAATGTAAAGAAACCAGCCCATTTCGAGGGACAGATACTGGGCAGTTAAGCGGGAGTGCAATTATCTTTTCTCTTTTTATTAACAGTTTGAATCTATGGGGGAAAGTTCGTCTTAATAATTGAAAAGTACCTTGTATTATGCTTAATTTGTGTTGTACAAAACTTTGAATACGTTGTAAACAAAGCTCCTTGTCTTTTGGGTGTATTTAATCTCATCTTTGTCATTTTTGGTTGTTTTCGCTTTTTTGCCCACATTATTTTTTATGCATTCAGATTAAAGGCATTCTACACATGTTCAGCTTCTGACATCATCTTCAAACCCGGTAATCTGACCAAGTGTTGACATTCTATTCAATGCAGTCTTACTTTCTAGAATAGACACCATGACATCAAAATAAATCAGGGCCCACAAGCGTTGCTGGCTTCAAGTTCTCTCTCGATCAAGTACAGCGCTGCACTCAGCGCGGAGAAAGGGGTCTGAAGGACGGCATTCTCATTTAAATATCATATTGGTCCAAATGAGTCCGTCCAAACAGGCTAATGAATAGAGAGAATGGCGATTTCACAGAGCCTGAAGAAAGGGGCTATTTCAAAACTAAATTCATAATTTAAAATGTTAAATTATTTGTACAAGTTTTCAGTTTGGAAACTTAAAAAAAATCTATTTTTTCTGATAGTAAAAAAAAAGCTTATTATAGAGTGAGACAGCAGTTATTTACAGTGTCAATGAATTATCAATAAATATTTGAGTTAATATTTGTTTTATCATCCAAACATGAAAATATATTCACAAAATACACACATATGGAGTGTGTGTGTGTGTGTGTGTGTGTATGTGAGACATGTATAGGTCCCCTTCACACTTAGAAAGGCACAATACATTGATTCTGGAACTCAATGGTGAGGTACTCATTATTGTAAATATCTCCTTCAACTTTTTAGAAGGTTTCCCTAAAAGATACTCAAATAAAAAAGAAACTAAAAAAATGCATGATTCTGCATTGACGGTAGGAACCAGATTGCCTTGGTTCACACCCTGGTTTTACTGCTTTGGTATCGTCTCAGACATAATGAAAATGTTCAGTAAAAAACTATTTAGTGGAAGGTTTCATTCTAGTTGAGCTGGTAAAACTTTATCTCCAATTTCCATAAAAGTTTGTTTATGCACACTTACTGTTTTTGAATAGGTCATCAATTCATCAACTACCTTTCAAAAATATTTGAATAATAAATCAACCTGATGAACAAATGAAAACAGCTGCGGCATCCCGCCCTTTGCACAGTTAGCCAAGGGGAGGGGGGCATATGTCCGCAGAAGGAACACTGCTTGGGGAGCACCGCCAGGGGCTCAGTCGGTTAAGCGTCTGACTTCGGCTCAGGTCGTGATTTCACAGCTCACGGGTTCGAGCCCCGCGCCGGGCTCTGTGCTGACAGCTCAGAGCCTGGAGCCTGTTTTGGATGCTGTGTCTCCCTCTCTCCCTGCCCCTTCCCCGCGCATGCTCTGTCTCTCTCTGTCTCCCAAAAATAAACAAACATTAAAAAAGTTAAAAAAAAAAAAAAAAGAAAGAAAGAACACTCCTTGGGATCAAAAAGGAGTGTGGCCCACTGCTGCATGCGACACAAAATGGATCTCAGAAATAATCCTCAGAGTGAAAACTCCTACTTACAAGGAAATTATTCAAACTTCGAAAACAGGCCAAGGTAACATTTGATTAAAAAAAAAAAAAAAGAAGTCAGGACAACTGTTATTTCTGTGGGGATAAGGGGACAGGTCAATCAGAAGAGGCAAGAGAGAGTTTGGGGGGGATGATGATAATCGTCTCTATCTTGCTAGGGTTTGAGTTAAATAGGTGTATGCATTTGCCAGATTCAGTAAATATGCACTTAAAGCTTTGAGAATTTGTCGTCTATGAGTATTACCTCAAAAGAAAAATGAAGCAAAGGCGTATATGAACCCTAATTAATGATATAAATGCTAAAATATTTATGAGGTGTATCGATGCCTTCAACTGGCTCTCAAATGCTTCTAAGATGAGACAGGTATGTGGGCAGACACGATGCAGCCCTCGGAGTAAAGTCCTAGCGATATAATCTAGTGGTGGCTGTACGGGTTGGGTCACTGTTACGTGTTTTCACTTTATTTACATGTTTGAAATTTTGCATAAGAAAATGGTTGAATAAAAATGGTAAAGGTATAAAAAACTGCCTCTCCGGGGGGAGAAGGGTTCTAATGGATTGTACACACAAGGCAGTTATATTTAAAATATATAAACAGGGGGGCCTGGGTGGCTCAGTCGGTTGAGCGTCCGACTTCAGCTCAGGTCATCACCTCACAGTTGGTGAGTTCGAGCCCCGCATCCAGCTCTGTGCGGACAGCTCGGAGCCCGGAGCCTGCTTCGGATTCTGGGTCTCCCTCTGTCTGCCCCTCTCCCACGTGCACTCTGTCTCTTGCTCTGTCTCGAAAATAAACATTAAAATTTTTAAAAAAAAATATATAAGCAAAACCACTGCTATCCCTTCAATATATGAATTATTCTGATCTTTTGGCTAATGTATGGACTGTTTTGACTTGCCAGGACACAGAAAAAGAAGGCTTTCCATGTATTTGCAGAAACTTGAGGGGAAAATTCATAAACTATTCGGTTCTACCGAGTGTAATTTTCTTCTTTAATGCAGTAATATTGCATACAGATAAAGGACTTGTAAACTGGAACGGAAATTTACTCAATGTGACCCAAACTTTTCTTTCTATATCCCATGTGTATTATGCTGGACTGAGTTTTCGCTATCTTAAACCTTAATGAGAAGTCCCCGAGGAGAGAGAAAAGAAAGCCCATGTGAACAACGTGTTCCCAATCTTTGGTTTCTCTACCTCCAAGCTCTTAAATAATTTTAGTGCCTAAGTTGTAGTCGGAATTTCTTGTGCGGAACTATGTGTCCGTTTTTCCAAAAACCCGGTCTCGTCTCCTAAGTTCTAGTCGGATGAGGAAGCCCATCTGTGAATGACTAAGAAGGTGAGGAGAAAGTTGGGGTGTTTTCACGTTCCCTCCGCAAGCGCTGTGCCACCAGGAACCGCAGCCTCACGGGGGGAGGTTGACGGACTCCCACGTTCCTGAGGAGTCACTTGTGGGGAAACGATGGATGGCAGCTGGTCAGGATCTGCAGGCTTTCTCTCAAAGTCCTTCAAAATACCACTATCAGCATTTGACGACGCTGGAGATTGGAGAGAGGCAGGTTTGCCTCGCACTCGATGACCAAACGGAAGTCCCGGGGTGGAGGGCACCCCCGTGCCCACCCCCATACATGTGCGTGTGTGCGGATGTTGAAATGAATGGATATGTTTGCATCCAAGAAAACAACCTTTCCCGTCTCTTCCTTTCTTTCCCCCCCTTTTCCGCCTAAATCGTCAAGAAAACAGAGCCACGTTTTCCAGAGTCTGACAGGGCACACCTTCTCAGTGCGCTTTTCCTTCCCTCCCCTGCTCTCCCCGCCCCCACCCCCGTGTCCTTCAAGTTCAAGTGAATTATATTCTCTAACTGAATTCAAATGAGTTGAGAAGAAAGGGACCCGTAGACAATTTGACTTTGCATTTTTGTTTCTTCAGCTTGAACCTGAGCTAAATGCCAAATCATAATAAAGAGGTCCCTTCGGTGCCTCTATTCTTTGTAGGGTCAGAGGAACGGACATTCTGATTTTCTCAGTTACGTGTCTGCTATGTAAGGACATTCAGCGGGGGCTCCCTCTGGCTCCTGTCGCTGAGCCGAGACCCTGCGCCTCTGGTTGAACACCCCCACTGGTGGGGTGGTTGTGGGTCTGTCTGCCACCGGTGGTTGAACTCCACGTCCCCCTGCCCCCGGCCCCGCTTCTCTCACAGGCCACATGGCGTGTCCACGGTGGTCAGGTTGGACACGGGGTCTGGTTTCCTGGACGTGACATCACTCAGCAGGAAAGAAGCGGCCCTCCAGCCGTGAGTGGTGTGGCTTTGAGGGAGGATCGCTGAGCCCTGCGATCTCTGGAAACATCCCAGCAAATGCTGACAGCTCTGTTCTCTCTTCCCCCAGCATTTCCGGCTTTTGCAGTTTCTAGGGGAACATATTCACCCTGAAACGGGAATGGCTCCAGAGTCTCACAAAAGTGAATAAAATTCTACGGAGGAAAATAAACGCTCCTGACTCTCCAGTCACCGAGACACGACAAGCAAACGGTTCTCCGGTTGGCACTTGGCTGTCAGGGCTGGTGCAGGGAGACGTAATAGATTCAGAAAACTTTCTTGCAGACATACAGGAAGCGGTTCCACTGTGAGCATTTTTATCAAAATCCATTTCAATGCGTTTACATGCATTTAATCCTTCATATGGTTCCCGTGAAGAAGGGAGAAGACCTAAGCAAGAGACCCTATTCCGTGAGAACAAGTTTTCCGGGTGGGGAGGAACCACAATGGTACCGCCATCGTATTTGAAGGGATCCTGGCTTCCGTGGCTGGCGCCCTCCCACCCTCCTTCCTTCCTTCTGCCTTTCTTTTTTCTTCGGTACGAAGTGCAGAGATCAATACACCTCTGAAAAGACAAAACAGAAGACAGAGTGGCTGCAAGCAGCCTTGTACTGAGGCAGTAACCCTGATGAATAATGTTGCTGTCATAACAGCAGGGATAATTTAATGCTGGCACTTAGCGACATGATAAATAGCTTGTCAGACGCAGGCAGCGGCCGAGTCGCCTCAACTGCCCATGACAAGTTCTGAAATATTAATCTCCGGCACGGCCGGGGCTGTGCCAGGAGGCCGACGGGCCCAGCTTCCAGAAGGATCGGAAGAACACAAAGTTTTGCTGTTGTTTTTGCTGAAAAATACTTCATCTGTGAAGCCATGTCTCTAAGGTGACGATACAATTCCGTTTCAGAAAACATGACTGTGGACACCGGGACATTCCAGGCACACGACCTGGTGTGCATTTCTTTTTCTCCGAAGTTCGTGTCAACTCATCAAAATTTGATTTACAGGAAGCACGTGAGAGTGTTCGAGATCTTATTACAGGGATGAATTCACATACCACCTTTCCCCCAGTGATGGCGTTAGGCTTCTAAAAGCATGGGTAGACTTCACTATCCAGGAAAATTAGCAAAATACCTTCATAGTCTGACCTATCAAGTGGTGGGTGTGAATTTCCACCTTATCTATTTATAACGTGATGTCAAAGGGAAGGTGGGGCTTATTGGTGTGTACCTTATATTGGTCAAAATGTGATGACCACACAGGAAGTCAAGCTTTACCTGTCAGGCGTATTTTGGAGGAGAGAATGTGAGCAAAGTAGTTAAAATGAAGTTTTTTTTTTTTTATTCTGCCCTTTTCCACAAAAGGATTTGAAATGGATAACAAGAACAGGTGTGACAAAAACAGCCTGTAGAAAAGGATAAGCGATTTGAAAGAGGGAAGAAAATAATTTATTTCACTGTACATTTTCCGTTTCTAGATACGTCTTATGCTTATTCCAGTCAGGGATTTGAGACAGCGTCTGTGCAAATTAAAAATAAGTACCAAGGGGGGCTCCTGGGGCCTCCATCCGTTGAACATCGGACGTTGACTCAGGTCATGATCTCGCGGTTTGTGAGTTCAAGCCCCGTGTTGGGCTACGCGCTGGAAGGGCAGAGCCCGCTTCAGACCCTCTGTCCCCTCTCCTGCCTCTCCCCCACCCTCTCAAAAATAAACATTAAAAAACAAATAAGCACAAAGAAGTAACTTAAGGGAGGGCAAGTTTGCACCATTTGAAAGACGGTGGGATTTGGGGTTCTCAGGACAAACCGGTCAGTGACCCTCCAAGGATGTGGACTTACCTGCATTTGTGACCAGATTGTCGCCCCATCTTTGCTGGGCGTCCGGCCAGGGCAACACCTTGGTGCTGTTTATGTCTCCACCATGCTCCAAGTATCAGCAATCAGCTGAATTTCGTTTAAATGTAGCTCTCCGAGGGCCATTTCAGCTTGTTTCCAAACAGCTCCTCTGGAAGGAGGGCCTCCCTCCAGAAGGTACACCTGCCTGGCCAGCCTGGAAGGTCCTGGAAGAGAACCACGTTCCGCTCCGCTCTGATGGGCACTATCTCCGCTTACAGGTACAGGTGCCATTGTGCTTCTCGCACTTTCCGTGTCCCTCTTCCACGTGGTTGAGCGGGTCCTTCCTTCCGGCAGCGAAGATGTCCCGTCCGCCGTCCCTGAGCCTCGTCTCTCCAGCGACCACGGCAAGCGGGGAGCGCGGCGCTGACCTGACCTTGCGAACCCGATCACCCCCAGGGGGGCCGACGCCTGCCTCCCCTGGCCCCGGTGCCCCATCTCAATTCAGGAATCCAGACGGGATGAAGATAAAGTTTGGGAGGATTGGCTAATTATCTGTGCTGTATTGGGGAATTTAACGTGCAATTCACCTTTCCCCACTTAGCACTTTATTTGATTCCACCACCAATTACTGTTGGACTGAATTGATTCCCAGGGTACCAATTTTTCAAAATGACTGACGGGGGTGCTGCTTCTCTAAGTACCAATTGACCTAGGTGGATGGGATTAGCGTCCGCAGAGGGTCCTGAGAGGACTCTGCCTGTTCAAACGGTCTCGCTGCTGGAAGTGTGGAAAGAACGTCAGGATCCCTCCTTGAGCCTTTATTCCTCCCGAGCCTGCCTTTCCCGCCCGGTTCCATAGCAACGGCACTGGCCCAGCGGCTGCACTGCTGTGGGCACCAGGAGGCCTGACCCGGGTCTCAGAGGACGTCTGCTAATCCAGGTAGCCGAAGGGAAATAGCAGCGCTGAGCCATCAAAGGCCATTCTGCTCCCCGGGAGCCTTAAGGAGGCTCCGGGGGCTCCTGGTTGGAGTCCCTGTGAAATGCGTCTTGAATGATTTTACGTGAAAACAGGGTTCACTCAGCACGGAGGCTAAACATGTTGAGAACACTCTTTACAAACGGTGATACGATACTTACGATATTTGGGGGGAAGGCTGGAGATGGCAATTTTGAATTTAATTTCTAAGACTTAAGGAGCCCATCAGATGTTGAAAGCAGTATGTATCTGGAATGCAAAGGCTGGAGAGATGTGTGTAGGGATGCAAACACACACACACACACACACACACACACACACACACACAGAAACACACACTGGCGCGTGTCAAAGGAGACTTGAAGTCAGGGTCTGGCAAAGGAGCATATGGTTGCCTAGGTTGTAGACTTTCCCGCTCTCTGACCCAGAGAAGGGATTGGAAACAACTTCTGTACTTCTCTGTCATACTGCACAGCAAAATGTTATTTGTGAATCAAAAAAAAAAGCATATTTCATTTTTTATCGGGATCTGGCAATCACCCCAAATGGAAGTCTTGGGGGGGGGGGTTCGAACAAGGCACAGGGAGAGACTCTCTGTGGAATTTCTCTGGGAGGTTTGGCCCTAAGTGTATCTTGACTTCCTGGTGAAGTTCCATACCTCTCACAGATATGCATGTCATTTGAAGCCAGAAGCTGATAACGTGAATGAAAAATGGGACCATTGGATCAACTTGTCAAATGATTTCATTGCAGGGGAAGATTAGGCTGCATGACAAGGAAGTCGCTCCCAAATCACCAATTCCAATGGTATTAATTGTCCCTGATCTAGGACGCTGGCACAAATAATTCTGACAAAAGATTTACTGTGCAACATTAGATGCTATTTACTGATAAATGATGGAGCACTTCATTAGCTAATGTTGAAAAATCATGGTAGACATAACAGAATTATTAGGGCTTGTATAGAAATCCCATTCTATAATGAGTTATTACTCTAAAATAATAGCAGCAATATGTTACAATTAAGTACTCTAGAAAGGAGCTTTCCACAAGAAAGGTGCCAGGATTTGAGTGATCTCCTGAACCGCTACTCATTACAAATGAATTCCACTGGCTTCTATCCATCAAAACTCTACTTTCAAGAACTTAATGAGAGAAAACAACAGAGTGGCTCGGGCCTGTGTTATTCTAAGTTATACCAAGTTTCAAACCGGGAGCAAAATAGCCAGGGAGACTTTTCTCTCCTTGATTTTTTTTTTCTTTCTTTCCTTCTTTCTCTTTCTTTCTTTCTTTCTTTCTTTCTTTCTTTCTTTCTTTCCTTCTTTCTTTCCTTCTTTCTTTCTTTCTTTCTTTCCTTCCCTCCCTCCTTCCCTCCTTCCCTCCCTCCCTCCTTTCTTTTTCTTTCTTCCCTCCCTCCCTCCTTTTTCTTTCTTTCTTTCTTTCTTTCTTTCTTTCTTTCTTTCTTTCTTTCTTTCTTTTTCTTTCTTTCCCTCCCTCCCTCCCTCCCTCTTTTCTTTTTCTTTCTTTCTTTCTTTCTTTCTTTCTTTCTTTCTTTCTTCCCTTCTTTCTTTCCTTCCTTCCTTCCCTCCCTCCTTCCCTCCTTCCCTCCCTCCCTCCCTCCTTTCTTTTTCTTTCTCTTTCTTTCTTTCTTTCTTTCTTTCTTTCTTTCTTTCTTTCTCTCTTTCTTTCTTTCTTTCTTTCTTTCTTTCTTTCTTTCTTTCTTTCTTTCTTTCTTTTGTAGCTATGCTCATGCCACAGGCAGACTTGCTCCTGGGCCTCATCTATCCTGGTGTCGCAGATACCCGTTAGGTGAGCGGTTGGCAATGCTCTGGAACCCACGGCCCTCTCTGTCTCCCATTCAGGTCCCTCTTCCTAAACAGCTTGATTAAATAAAGTGTAATTAGGAATACTTCCGCAAGACCTTCATTTCTGTGCATCAATTGATTCTTGTTTTTGCTTTGCTTTGGGTGTTTCCTCTTAGAAATGTAAGACCAGATAAGCAAAAAAGGACGGTGCAGGACTGGTAGAAAAGAAGGGATGAGATTTAAGATCGCATCTGTAGTAGCCCAGGCCTCAAACCCTTGGGCAGACTGCCACGCACTGGAGTTCTGCAGATGGGATTATTTTTGTCTGCGTATTTGACACCTTTTGCTCCAAATGAGGGTGGAAGAAATGGGGTTTGAAGTCATTCCAGCTTTCCAGAGGCACATTTATGCCATGTCGCCTTTATTTGGTAGCTGTTATTTGCAGTGTACCTGCTGGGAGCCGATTCCAGCCGACCACACCGGCACGGCACTACCAGACACGCCATCGGTAGACGTGGTCTGTGCGTGGCTGGGAGAGAAGGACCCAAAGACACAGGTGATGGAGTAACTTGCTCAAGTCCACACAGCTCACGAGAGGCAGCGGAATCTGCACCGAGGCCTGGAGGGGAGGCCGGTGCTTTCTCTACCTGGCTTTGCCTTTCCACGCGCAGTGCTCGCTGTTGACCTTGTGATCACCTTGTGATCACCTCTGTCGTCGGGAATGTAATTTTGAGATCTGAGCAAAACCATGCGTGTTCGCTCACGACGTACGGCCGCCCTCCCTTGTCTGAAGGCCGTGCAGACCTCGTGGGTATTTCTGGGGAGCCGTCAAAGAATCCCAAGAAAGGAGGCCGGTGGTTTCTGTAAGATAATACGTTTTCGGCTGGCTCCCGCAGAGGTGAGTTGACAAGGACGACATGTGTGTCCCCGGTTAGGAAGATTGGAGCCTGCGTGTAGACGTCTAACTTGATTTGATTTCCAGCACCCTTATCTCAAAATGTTTAGGAGCAGCAAAGTTTTATGATTTATTACCTTAAAGCCACAAAATCTCTGGGTGACAAAATGCAGCTACAGTTCATCCTCTTCCCAGCTGCTGTTGAAACACACAGAATTGTTCTGCATCGCAAACGGTTTTGAAACAGTGGCCGTTAGTGACGGACGTGTGCTCATTTATGCCTGGAACGGAACACGCGGGACTTTCCCATTTATTTGGAAAGTAGACCTCGCATGATAGAAATGAGTTGTGCCCTCCTTATGGCTTTCAATAATGTGGTTATAAAAAGTAAAAATCATAGCGGGCCAGCTGAAAGGAGCACAATATACAGATTTCTAAAATAGTACTGTCGTGTTAAAATGCAGTTTATCTGGAATTAGTACATACTGGTTAATGCAGATAGTCCATTAGCTGTCTAAAATAAAATTGGTAAATGCAATGACATATTTTCTTGTTTAAGCATGGGCCTTCTAATGAGGTATATTAAACTTCCTTACCCGTTTATCGACTAAAAGAGCTTCACTTACGTCTCTTGATAAGTATTCCCTGTGCGGAACACCAAAGATTGTATTGGATTTGGGCTAATTTAGGATAATAATTAAAAACATACATTGCTTCCCCAGCACAATTCCTCAAAGTTAAAATTATCAAATTTTATTTCAGTTTTGTCTACAGAACGGTGACAGGTGCTTCAAGGAGTACGAGTTTTCCCCGCTTACTGAAATTTTGTTGTGCCTCGAGGTAGCATCGGCTACAGGGTGGAAGGACGTAGAGGTCGTGTGGAAGGACAGGCTGACCTCACCGTTGGATGGCATTGGATATCACCACCGCTGGGACTGCCGCCAGAAGCCCGTGTCTCTGAGGATGAAGCAAAATCTAGAACTCGAGCCAGGGACGGTCCTCAGGAACACCTGGGAAGGCCATCCTTCCTGGAGGTGCGGACACTCCTCGGAGAGCCTCCACCCGGAAGGGCCCAAACCGTGAACAGTGCTGCCCTGTGTTATTTCCCACTATTTGTTGGCGGGGGGTGGAAAAAGGGTAAGTGAGTTAAATGACCAATTATATTCAAAACAAGTGAATTTAAAGCTCAATTATGAGGACATTCCACTGAGCTTAATAGGTCTATAATTTATCAGGAAGGTTGGCTCTCCTTTGCGGGGCTGCAAAAGGGAGAAGCAAGCAGGAAGAGAGACAACTGGAGTGCCAGCGTTAGGAGGGAGGGGAGAGGACAGAGGCCAGCTTTGCTGCAGTCACACAGCCCCGGGCACCGCTGGCGCGTCGCGAGATAGCGCAGCCGCGGTGGGAACGTTATGGGCCGGGCAATCCCACCGCCGGGTGTTCAACCCACAGGACTGAAGCCAGTATCTCAAATCGCTGCTTGGGCCCGCGCCCACTATAGCCTGGACACAGCCACGGATCGGAGAATGTGCCATGGCCCAGCGTCGGCACACGGTGAACGGATCAGAGAACGTGGTGCACGCAGGGCCGGGCAGGGTACTGAGCACTGACAGACAGGGAAATCCTGCCATGTGTGACATCGTCCAGCCACGCAAGGACAGATCTGCTCGACTCCACTCCAAGGAGGATCTTCAAGAGTCAGAGTCAGGGGAGCGGGGAGCAGGGTGGTGGTTGGGGGGCGGGGGGGAGGGGGAAAGGCACTGAACCCGTCTGAAGTTCAGTTACACAAGGGGAGTGGGGCCCCGAGGTCTGCTGGGCCACACTGTGTCCGCAGGTAACAATGCGTAAGTCTCATCTGGAATGTTACAACAAGGAACCGACGGCTTTCTGTGGGTGGAAAACCGGAGGCCTTCAAAGGACAGGTGTAAAGGCCGTGTCGCCTGAGACCTGGCCTCACCCTGCCCTTACGGTTTCAAAAAGAGAGCCCGTTATTACAGGAAAGCCCCTCTCCCCAGTTTCCCTGGACGATTATCTACGCCCGCATTTACAGGGAGCAAGCAGGAAGGACCGAATTCCTCCAAGGTCACGCGGTGATCCATGGTCCAGGCCAGGCCCCAGTCCTGCCCGTGGAGCCAACGGGCTCTCGGTGTTGTCCTGCCCGGGCCGGGCCATGGTGGGGACTTTGGACGCATAGTGTGAGGCTGGCGGCTCAGGTCTCGCCCCGGATCCCCTGCTGTTGGTTGACATGGCAACCCTAGGGTGGCTTTAAAATAGCGAGATCCGAGATCCGGGGTGTGCGTGCGCGCGGGGCTGACGCCTGGTGGGCACCGATGGCTGGTGGGAGGGCTCTATTTAACCAGACAGATAACACAAACCCGGCCCCTCGAAAGCAGCATCTGGCTAATATAATATGGCCCCATAATTCATTTTTAACTTCCTCTAATGGCTCCAGTCATTGCGTCATTACAAATATTAGGTGTCTGGGGGAGGGGCGCGCGTCTGCGCCTGGACGGCCCGGCGCGGGCGGAGGCCGCGCTAATCTAATTAGAAAGGTAGCCGAGCTGAACGGCTGTGCTCGCTCCTCCTTAGCATTCACAAGTTAGGTCCCAGCAGATGCGCTGTGAAATTAATTTCCTCTGGTGTAACCAGAAACTCTCTGTTATGCAATTTCCATTTCACAGATGATAACCTATTATCACTTTATTCAAGGAAAATGTGTTAATAGCCACAAGGAAAATTGAATTATTCATATTTGCTCATTTCTATTCTGAAGCAAGCTCTTCTCTTTTCATGCATTGGGAGAAGGCTAATGTAAACATGACCAGATCCTTGTAAATTGGCTTGTAGAAGAGGCTGTTAGCATACTGCCTGGGGACGGCTCCAGGACGGAGGTAATGACTGATACTGGGAAGTGCGGCATGTGGGAGGCAGGCTGCTACCAGGTGGTGATGTGAGCTAATGGGAGCCAGGTCAAACACTTCAGCTGTTAATTCAGAACTTCGGCAGTGGAGACGCGGGAGGCACGGAGGTAACAAGTGGGAGCGCTCTCCCAGCCTGAGCCGCCCTGGCAGGGGGAGCCCGGCTGCGTGGGAAGGGCCAGGACGCGCCCACAGGTGGCGCGAGTGGGGGGGAGGGTTGCAGGTGCACCTGTTCGAGGAGAGCCGAAGGGGAAGACACGATTTAGAGAAGTCACTTTGCACTTGGGGCCCAGAAGCCAAGTTCTCCCGGGCCAACCGCACAGAGGATCCACGGTCCCCTCTGGTCGCTGGTTGTGACTCTTCCAGACCCAGAATTCTGGGGTGGGTTTCGGCCCTTGTCCTTAATGACACAGGAGCGAGAGCCTGGATTGTTGGACGGGGCTCAGCCAAGAGGGTCCTCTGGGCCCCCACTGGACCTTCCCGGGTGTAGGCTGGGAGCTGAGGTCCCCAGGAGCAGCCTCGGAGCGCACGGCAGAGCACACGGGTGACGCACATCTGGCCCGCGCGCCCCCCGATCGAATCACCTTCTTCGCGCTGAGCTGAGGGGGACAGGGCACCCTCCGAGCACCCGTCATGCCCCCTACCGTGCCCTGGGCAGGACTGGGCAGGCTGACACAGACAGGCATGGACAGAGAGGAAGGTGCGTGGGTGCGTGCGCGCACACACACAGAGGTGGGGCCTCGCGCCCTCGCGCAGAGAGTCAGCGCTTTGGATTGGTGTTTCCAGAGTTGGAACCGGTAGCAGGCATTGTCGGCAAAACCAAGAGGCCGGTGGTGGAGGAAAGGCTCTGGGGCCTGACTGACCGGACCCCAAAGCCCCCTTCCTCCCGTTCCCAGCTCAGAACCTAGGACGGCAAGCTCCCCGGACTTCCCTTTTCGCCTGTGTAAACCGGGGCTGACCCCCGCACTCACCTTGGCCTGCTCCGTGGGTCTTGCTTGAGCTTCCTGTTTCCCGGTGGGGTTGTGCAGGGAGTCTGAGCGGGCCGGGTTCTGGTCTGCGGGTGGGTGTCTCCTGCTGGGCAGGTACGGGTGGGTGGACAGACAGAAGTTCACGGTGCGGGGTGGGGGGCACCGTGGAGGGAAGCCGACCACAGCGGGTGCACCACGAGTTTCCGTCAAAATGTCCGGAACCGGGAGCCTCGGAAGGAGTGTCTCAGCTGGGGCAGGAGGGGGTGCGCCTGGCGTGCATGGAGGCCCGAGGAAGCCTGTGGTCCCGTGGCGTTTGGGGGGGGGGGGGGAGGGACTGGCAAATCCTTTCGGGCTCCTGGAGGAACGGGCTGGAGGCCTCTCCCCGCAGAGGAACACTCAGTCCCCCTCGCCTTCAGAACTGGCTGTGCCTTGGGAAGAGGGGGACATCCCTCTGGCCAGGAGCTCTCACAAGGTAGAAGGTCGGCAGAGCATAAAAATGGATGACCTGAAGTGAGTTATTCTACAGACGTAATTTTTCACGTTGTATGTTTGGACATGCTCGCTGTTGGCGTGTCAGAGCAAAAATATGTTGAATATACATATTTTAAACATTTATACTCTGATGCAGATATTCTGATAGATTGGTGGGTAGGTACATGTATAGACCATCTTCAGAGCGGGGAGATGGCCCCTTTCTATCCACTAGGCTTCTTCAGACTCCTCTCTGATATTCGGCCCAAAGACATATGGCAGGAGTCTCAGCGTCACCATTGCAAGTTAATTTGTCATCATTTTAATGAAAGCATTAATATATTTGATTGCTCAGGCTGGTCCTTAGTGTTACGTATTTTAAATCCACTTTTCACTGATATGGGTAAGGTTTTCTTTAGATTTGTGAAGCAAATTACTGTGATTTACGTATAAAATAGATTGATAAACTGAAGACCTTGTTTTTAAGTTCAGTATGATGATATCACATGGCCCAGGATTTTATTTATTTTTTTATTTTATTTTATTTTATTTTATTTTATTATTTTATTTTATTTTAATTTTAAAGTTTATTTAAGTTTATTTATTTGTTTTGAAGGGGGGGAGAGAGAGAGAGAGAGAATGTGCACGGGGGAGGGGCACAGAGAGAGAGGGGGGTGGAGAGAGAATCCCAAGCAGGGTCCACGCTGTCAGAACAGAGCCTGATGTGGGACTCGAACTCACCAACTGTGAGATCATGACCTGAGCAGGAACCAAGAGTGGGACACTTAGCTGACTGAGCCACCCAGGCACCTGTCTTTTTCAGAATTTTGTGTGAACGCAGGTTTTCCTTTCTCTGGGATAAACGGTCTGTGAACCAGTCTGACACCATCCTGGAAAAATCCATCCTTCGTGACTGTTCTGTGACCCGAAGCCCTTCTGGAGCACAGCCCACCGTACCGTGTTCTTTCTTTCTGTTTAACCACACTCTTGAGGGCACCCTCCGGGCGCAACATCCCTGCTCTGCTCTGGAGAGAAGACTGCAATTCTCCAACATCCCCTTCCTAGAGGCCCCCCCCCCCCACCTACCAGCCTCTGGGGCTGTCAAAGCAGGCCTCACCGGAGGCGACACCGCAGAGTCTGGTGGCTTGTGTCCGCCAGTCCCCTGGACAAACCGTTTCTCAGCAAGCTGGACTTGCCAGCCTTTTTCTTCAATCTTCTGGCTCCGTGGGCCTTTGGAGGATATTTGGCACGTACTTCCCTTGCACAGAACACATGGGAAAAAGATCACTTTAATGCCGGGCCACTTAGTAGTTGCACGTTTACTTGATAAAGCGATTGCCACACCTTTTCCACCACGGGGGTCCCACTTTGCATTCTGCCCAGCAATGTATGCGCGTGAGGGGGTTTGTCCCCCTTACCAGTGTATCCTGGCCAGATTTTGTTTTATTTTAGCCACTCTGATAAGTGTCTCATAATATCTCATGAGTTTGATTTTGCATTTCCCTAGTGGATAATGAAGCTGAGCCCCTTGTTATGCATTTATTGACATCTGTGCATCCCGTTTGGTGACTTGGCGTTCGTGCGTCCTGTCCATTTTCTAATTGGATTTTTTGCTTTTATTCACTTTGAGTACTGAAGGCTCTGTATACCTGGTAGAAAAGAGTTCTTTGTCAGAGAGGTGACTTATCAGCGTCTTCTCCCAGGCCACCGCTGGTCGTCTTGTCCTTTTCACGGGGAGCTTAACCGAACACTGGGCTTAATGTTAATGGCGTCTGAGTTATCAGTTTTTCCGTTTGTGAATTATGTTTTGAGCGTCCAAGAGCGAGTCCCGGAACCTGAAGATTTTGTCCATTGTTTTCTTTCTGTTTTATATTGTTGCATTTTTACATTTAAGCCCATGATCCATTTTGAGTGATTTTTTATATAAGGTGTGAGGTGTAGGTTGAGGAGTATTTTTATTTTGTTTCTTTGCTTTGGTACTATGGGGTTTTCTTGTTTCTGTTATTGTTTCCTGGGGTGTTTTGTTTTTGATTTTGTTTGTTTTGCTTATGAATGTCCACTCCAGCCCCGTTTACTGGAAGGCAATACTTCCTGGGATGATTTACCTTGAGCCTTTGTCAACACTCCATTGAACATATTTTGTGGTTCTATTCTGGGTTCTCTATTCTGTTCCATTGAACAGAATATGTCACTGTTCAAATACCATGCGGTGTTCATTACTGATGATGTGTCACGAGCCTTAATATCCTCCCACCCTGTTCTTAATGTCCAAGGTGGTCTTAGCTATTGTGCACCTGTGCTTTTCATAGAAATTTTAGAGTCAGTTTGTGTATGTCTGAAAACACCATGCTGGGATTTTGATCGGGATTGCATTGAGCCTGCAGCGCAGTTCAATCTTTTTCCACGTTGAGTCTTTCGATCCACGAATCCGGAGTGTCTCTCCATTTATTTAGACCTTGGACTTATTTCGTGAGAAATGGATCATTTTCAGCATCTCGATGATATACATGCTTCATACGTACGCATTTCACTTTCTTTATTGCAATTGTCTATGGTACTTGCTTTTAATTCCAGTCCTCATGTATTCGTTGTTAACGCATATAAATGCGATTGCTTTTTCTACGTGGATTTTGTATCCTGCAACGTTGCTGAAGTCACAGATTGCTTCTGGGACATTTTTGGAGATTTCTTGGGATATTTGTTTTCTTATTGAGCTAATCTTGTTATCCTTATGTAATGTTCGTCTGTCTTTCTGGTAATTTTCTTTTCACCTAAGTGTGCTTTATCTTCTATTAGGATAGCCACACCTTGTGTGTGTGTGTGTGTGTGTGTGTGTGTGTGTGGTATATCTGTGTCCATCATCCTACTCCTATTATCTTTGTCATTGAATTTGTTGTGAGTTTCTTCTGAGAGCATTGTTTGAGGTTGGTTTTGTGTGTTCATTGTTTTAATTTAATTTTGACTCACTTGTAATGGGTATTATTTACACTACTTACAATTATGATGATTATTGATTTGTTACCCTTAGGTCGGCCAATTTACCTATTTTTTAAAATTTTTTTAACCTTTATTGATTTTTGAGACAGAGAGAGAGAGAGAGAGAGAGAGAGAGCATGAATGGGGGAGGTTCAGAAAGAGAGGGAGACACAGAATCTGAAACAGGCTCCAGGCTCTGAGCTGTCAGCACAGAGCCCGACGCGGGGCTCGAACTCACGGACCGCGAGATCGTGACCTGAGCCGACGTCGGACTCTCAACCGACTTTGCCACCCGGGCGCCCCTGTTTTACCTGTTTTTGCTCCTGTCCCTTGTTCCTCTGATTCTCCTTTGGAGTCCCATGTGTTACTTTTACATGACTAACAGTTTTCTCTGTTTGCTGTGTTTGTAGTTGTATTGTTGTGTGGCTGCCCTGGGTACCGCATGGTAGTTGTTGTGTCACGTCCGGCGAAACATGCTAACCTTACTTCCATGGTTCTTCTCCATCCCTGCTCCCCAAGTACTGTGCCCAGTATGGACCGGTGTTACGATGGTGTGGCGCTCATCAAGCGCAATTTAGAAAACGCCGAGGAGTTCAGGCCGCTGCATTCACCCACAGGCATGCCTCGTACTGGCCCTTCTCCTCCCTTCTGCTCCCCCATTTCCCCTTTGGCCGCGTCCTTTCTGAGGCTCGACTCCCTCCAGCCTTTCTTTAAGCCCAGATCCACCAGCAGGAAGTTCCCTTTTCTCCAGATTTCCTCGTGAGAAAGTGTCTTTATTGTCCCCCTATTCCTGAAATATTTGTTTGATTTTTGCCGGATGCAGAATTCGTGGCTGAAGGTCCTGTCACTCAGCACTTGGACAATGCTCTGTCCCCTTCCGGCGCCTCCTTGGGGTGGCATCGGACGTTGCTGGCTTTGCCGCTCTGAGGATAATGTGCTGTCGCTCTCTGCTTGCTCTCAAGATCTTTTTCTTTGCCAATTTTCAGAGATTTCATTGCGACACATCTTAGTTTGCATAGACTTTTCCTTTTGAGTTTATCCTCCTCAGGCTCACTCAGCTTGTTGAATCTCCAGGTTGCCATCTTTTGTCAGATGTGGCGATTTTCTGTCGTCGTTTCTTGAAATGCTCTCTAGCCCCTCTCTCTGTTGTCCTCCGTGGGCTCCAGGATGGGAATGTGGCTCCTGCCCGCAGCCCGAGGCCCCGGAGGCTCTGCCCACTTCTACTCTATCCCTTTTCTCTCTGTGGTTCTGGAGGGTGAACCCCATCGATCGGTCCCCACGCCGCGGTTACCGGCTTGCTAGTGAGCCCGTCCGGGGAGGTTTCCACTCTCAGTGGTTGTGTTCTTCAGCTTTGAAATTTCCAGTTAGTTCTTTCTTAGAAACTTGTATTTCATTGCTGATATTTCCTTTGCCCATTTGTCCAAGACAACTTGTGATTGGTTGTTGAGCTACTTTGATGACGGCTCCTTTAAAACCCTTGCCGGGCACTTCTGACGCGTGATTTGTCTCCAAGTTGGCCACGGTAGATTGCTTCTGGTTCACGTTGTGATTTCCCTGCTTGTTAGCATGTTGAGTGGCTTTCGATTATATCCTGGACATTTGGTCTGTTATGTTAGGGGATTCTGATTCCCATTGAAGTCCCCTATTTTAGCAGGCTGCCCCAGGCCTAACTGTGTGGTTCCCATGATAATTCATTTATTTTTTTTTTAATTTTGAGAGAGAGAGAGAGAGAGAGAGAGACAGCAAGCAGGGGAGGAGCAGAGAGAGAGGGAGAGAGAGAATCCCAAGCAGGCTCCGCACTGTCAGCACAGGGCCCGATGCGGGGCTCCAACTCAGGAACTGTGAGATCGTGACCTAAGCTGAAGTAAGGCGCTTAACGGACTGAGCCAGCCAGCGCCCCCCCGCCCACCCCCACCCCAGGGATCATTTAGCTTTCAGAGCCTTTGTGCTGATATTTTGGTCTGCTTAGTTTGTCTGGCACGGCCATGGCTTTGCTCAAATCTGGCGGCTATGGCTGAGGGGTGGGGGGAGGGCAGAAGGAGCTTCCCCTGCTGGCTTAGCTCCTCGCCAGGGATCCAGGAACGTCTATGTCAAGGAGAAAGGCTCGGCCCCGGGGGGGAAGAAAAGCCACTCGTCACAGGAGGATCTCCTTGCCAGTGTTCTGGGCCCACCTGTGGCTGTTGGAAGGCCCCCGTGCAGCCTGGGAGGGGATGGGCCTGGGCTGCCTTCTGCTGCCAGAGTGCACACACGTTGACTCAGTACGTTCAAAGGTATCGTTTGTCCTCTTACTTAGGAAAAAGAAAAAGTTCCAGAAGTCAATGTTATTTGGTACCGACCAAATTCTCCTCTTGCTCAGCCGGAATCACAGAAGCGTGCTTTCCTCATAAACACTCGCCAAGCTGACTCCCAACTGGCCCCAACCCCGCCTGCTCCTAAGACAGCAGAGTTCCCAGACCTGACCACGTTTCTTTTATAAAATGATCTGATTCTGCGGCTCTCTACAAACCGAATGGGTTAGTCTCTCCACATTCCCGCAAGGGGTCACCCATGGCTTTCAAAGCGCTCCAGAGTATTCTGAGGGATTCGGCGGACCGGCTCCAGACGTCCTGCCCCTCCAGCTTCAGTCTCTTCTACGCCACGTCCCCAGCCCCACCTGATCTGCTGAGGGGAGCTCACGTGCAGAGCTCATAAAGTAATTTCGAGGGTCAATGTGTCCTGTTATTGCTGGGGAACAGATTAACCATGTAGACTGGCTACTTGGTTGCTTTTGAGTCAAAAAGCAGGTGTCTCGTCTGGGGAAACGGGGGCACGACCGTGGCTGAGCCAGCACGGAGGGCACGGACGCTGATGCCCCGGCAGGAGGAAGCCCGGGCTCTGCGTGCGGGGAAATAGTGAGGCTGTGGAGTCTGGAGCCCGGAGCCGACTCCTTCGCGGCCGCGTAATGCCCCCCAGGTTCAGCTGCCGGGGCGCGGCTTTCCTTCCCGCACCCCGTCTGGCTCCGGGGGGCCCCTCTGCGTCCTGGACCGTGGGAAGGCACACGCGTCTCAGCGTTCTCACTGTGTGGGGGAAACTCCTGGAGCATCGAAAAGCCCCACTTCTGCCGACGGATGACCCCTGGGTCGCAGGCAGACAGGAGCTGGTGGAGAACCCCCGTCACCCTCACGGGAGGGCCCTGGGAGGGGGGAAGAGGGCTGATCACTCACCCAGCTGTTTGCTCGCTCTCTACTCTGGCCAGGGCCACAAACGGGCCTGCCGCTCTGCGTGCAGACCCTGTCCTGCCGCGGGGGCCCCCGCGTGGAGCTCCGTGAGGACTTCTGAGCCGCCCCCCCCGGCCCCTGTGCGTCCACCACCGGCCCCACGGCGGCTTCTGCTCACTGCTGCTTCCCTGCCCCGTGGCCCCGGGATTCCCAGCTCTGCTCCGCCTTCTGGTCAGGACACGGCATCCTGCCTCCCTTCGGGGAGCTCCACTGCGGGGTCCAAGTGCACTTTCCTCTCTCGACAAAACCTGGATTCGTGTTTCTTTTTTTTTTTAATTTTTTTTTTCAACGTTTTTTATTTATTTTTGGGACAGAGAGAGACAGAGCATGAACGGGGGAGGGGCAGAGAGAGAGGGAGACACAGAATCGGAAACAGGCTCCAGGCTCCGAGCCATCAGCCCAGAGCCTGACGCGGGGCTCGAACTCACGGACCGCGAGATCGTGACCTGGCTGAAGTCGGACGCTTAACCGACTGCGCCACCCAGGCGCCCCTGGATTCGTGTTTCAAAGTGCTGGTTCCTGACGTGGACTTCAAGACTCTGTTCAGGGAGGAAAAAGCCCAGAAGGATTACTGCCGACTCTGCCCTTCCTTTCCGTGATGCTCTCCGGTGTCCCGGTTTTCCCGGAACCACGAGGGCGGCGATGGGAAGTTCGGGGCGCGTTCTGTGCCCCAGGCCCCTGAGAACGCAGGGTGCCAGCTGCCCCGGTCGGTCCCAGCCTGGGAACCGTGGTCGGGGAGAGGAGCCCGGGGGCCTTGTCCTGGTTTCACCACGAGGGCAGGGAGAGGGAGGGAGCTCGGGCTCCGGGAGGGGTCACGGCTGTAAAAACTTGAGAGAGACGGATCCATGGGAGTCTGCCTGCACCCGCACTGGGCACGGGGCTCAGACAGGATCCTGAAGCGGCAGTGAGCTGTGGGGGGCACAGCAGCAGACCCCAAAGACGTTCGCATTCGAATCCCTGGGACCTGGGAACGCGTCATGTAGGGTGGCGAGGGGGCACTGAGGTCGTGGTTGGATCACAGGTGGGGCAGTTATTCCGGGTCACCAGCTGGGCTCGGCGTAAGCACGAGGGTCCTTACGTGTGGCAGAGGGGTCCGCAGGGTGAGGCCAGAGCGACGTTGTCAGGAAGGTTCCACTGGTCTTCACTGGCTCTGACGCTGGAGGGCGGGACCACAGGACAAGGAATACAGGGGCTTCCAGAAGGGGGAAAGGCAAGAAACAGGTGCTCGCCTGGAACTCCGGAACGGGAAGCAGTCCTACCGACACCTGGACTTTCATTCAGGGACACTCATTCTGGACTTCCGACCTTCGGAACTATGAGATTATATATTCGCGTGGTTTTAAGCCACGGACGGGCGGTAACTGATGACAGCAGCAGTGGGAAGGTGACGGGCGTCCCGCTGAGAGGCTGTAGGACCTCCTCAAGGGGGTGTCCTGCATGGGCATGTGCTCTGCGGGAATGGCCCTGATGGGAGCGTGGCTCCAGGATTGGGGGGCAGCGTTGACGCCCCGCGGGCCAAGTGGGGGGCTCTTGCAGGCATCCAAGCAGGAGGAGGAGGGGGCTGCTTACGCCAGGACTGGGCAGAAGGCCGGGACGAGTTTATGGAGGGATGACGGGCCGGCAGAATGAGCGGACCCGGCTGGCCGCTGCTGGTGACAGCAGGGGCCGGTGCTGCCCAGGAGGAAGGGGCTCTCCCGTGTGATGGCGACGCCACGCATGCCGAACACAGTCGCGGGGCGTGGGGGGTGTCTGATGAGATCCGGGGTGACTGTGGGGAGCAGGCATGGGTGGCCCGCAGACAGCTGTGCATACGGATGTGGGGCAAGAGGGGAAGTCTGAGCGTAGGTGTAAATTCGGGAGTCATCAGCATATAAATGATAATTGAAGCTTTACCTAGGGATCAAGAAAGAAGATGCTAATAAAACAATCGAATGGTAAAATGGAAAAGCAACAGAAGGAAGGTAATAATGAGAGGAACCCCACAGGGGAAAGAAAGGGAATCGTACCAAAAACTGAGGAGAGAGAGAGAGAAAGAGGGAGGACGGGGGGAATCCGGTGTTGTAGCCGAGACTGGTTTCGAGTGGCTGTGCTGGACGCTGGGCTGAGCACAGAGCGAGCGGGCGTGGTCCTGTGGTGGCATCTCCCTCCTCGCCCCCCAGGGAAGGGCGGGGGATGGCGCCTGAGGGTCCCCAGGTGGCAGTGGGGGGCTGGCCCGGCTCCCGCAGGCTGGAGGCCCTCGAACGTGGCCTTGGAGCTCGTCGGGGGCCGGTCCTCACTGGGGTTCGGACACATCAATCAAGGGGTCTCAACATCACCTATTCCGACGGTCCGTTCGATTCAGGGGCTTGGAAACCAGGGTGAGGGTGCTCCCCCCGCTCCTTCCTTCCCCTTCGCTCATGGCTCTGAGCCACGAATACCCTGTATTTATGTTGCTTCCCTTGAAGTAAATGCCTCCCCTCGAAAACCGTGCCTCAGATGGCATTTCACACTTGCCGAAGTGAAGTGGGAGGATGACTTAAGCCCTCGCTTCGAGCCCTGGGGGTGCAGCCCGGTCCCACTGGCCGAGCCGCCCGTCCTCACCGCCTGGCACCACACTTCCCAGACGAGCTCCCCGCGCTGTGCAGGCAGGGGCGAGGCAAAGGAAGACATGTGGTGCTCTGGGAGCCACGCAGGGCGAGGGTGGGTCACCGTCACGTTTGCAGGAAAGAGGCAAGTCGGCAGCTTGGAATCAGCCACGGTAGGACGTCGGCAAATAACGCAAATGGGAGCTTTTATTTATTTACGCATTTGTTCGCTTTCATTTTGGGGGAACCCGCGGTTAGACATTACCAGCGTCCCACTGGCTCATCTCTGGAAACGTTGGCTTAATCTGCACGTCGAGTGTTTCATTTGATGCCCTGCTTTGAAGCTCACGGTTTTCCCCCCGCAATTCGTCGGGATTTTCATGGTGTTGGTGAGAACCTTCCCGCAGACCTCACGGCCACCACCAAGCTCGTGTCCCACCAGCTGGGTGAGCCCATTTGTTTTATGCGTGAAATCTTCTCCAACCCACTGACGCCAGTTCAAAGGGACGGACTGAGAGCCGAGTCCTGGCAGGGATGGAACCACAGCAGAGGAAGGGACACTGTGGGGACCCTGAGGCCACGAAAGCCTCTGAGGCCTTCGAATGGAGAGGGAGCTGAGGACGGGATTGACTGGGTCACAGGCTCAACAGAGAGGCTGGGCAGGTGGTTTAGGGCTCCAAGAAAGCTACTTCGAGAAGCACAAGAGTACATGGGAACCCGGGCCACTTGCTCTGGAGCCCTCAGGGGCACCTGCTCCAGCCCGTGTCCCTGCTGCCACCGCTCCCAAGTCCGTTTGTCCTCCTGCGTGTCTGGCCCCTGCCCACCAGCCTCCGTTCCGGGGGTGGGGGGCACCAGAAGGGACCACAGGGCCATTCCTCCCTTCACTGTCCTTGCCGTGGGGATTTCCGACACACAGAAGACAGTGGTCATGACCTCACATGGTGACCGCAGGCACATCCTTTGTGGCCCCAAATCACAGGTGCGCCACTCCACACTAACCTACCAATAAACACGCCTGCCTCACCAATTTCTGTGACCCCTCACGTGGCTGAAACTGCACTCGATCTCCTTATCCCCTTATCAAAGTGAGGCCCGCTGCTCACAAAACAGACTTACGATCTCCTGGAAAGGTTGCAATTCCATCTCGGCATCCTGCACAATGTGCACTGAAGGGCAAAGTCATGTGGCAAGGTCACGGTCCCTGCGGAGTCTCCAGGGAGCAGAGGGAGTCAGAGAGCACACCCCGTGCAGGTGTCCAAAGGCGCTGGGGCAGCTGCAGGGGCCCCAGGGCTGCGCAGAGGGAGGCAGGACAGGGGTGCAGGCTAGGTAGTGGGGCCTGCGGGCCCTGGAGTGGGGTCCCCATTGCCGTGGACTTTCCTCCCCAGAAGACTGATCCCGGAAGGAAGGTGAGCTGGCAGGTGCCCCCGTGCCGTGAGCTGAATGCAGCAGAGAGAATGTACAGGGCTTTCCAGAGAGTTATAGAGGCGTCCCTGTCACAAGGATTCCCACGGAGGACAGCAGAGGGGACCAGGGGTGTCGCGTGAGCACAGGTGCAGGTGTCTTCTCGGCCTGGGAACACAGAGGCACCTCGTCTTACCTGAGATCTTTCTGAATCCATTGCACACAAAAGAGAAGCATTTGTTTACACAGATTATTCTTTCTACCATTAGACTCAATTGGTGAATATCTTCGGTTTTCAAAATCATCACAAAGTCGTTTATCTTCAGTTACCCGGATTCCAGATATCCTCAATGTCTCATATACCATAGAATCCAAATTCTTATTTTTTCAGGGAAGTGATGCTCTCACTCGAATATATTCTGCTGTCTTCTTGCAGTGAGTAATGTAGGTGAAACATGTCCCTGCCCTGAGACCTGGAGAGTCAGTGTTCACAGTTACTTTAATCTCTTACGAGCTGTTTTAAAGGCTACGCACATTATTGCATATTTAGCAAACTATTTCAGCTTTTTAGGATATTTAATTATAGCGTGTGGCTATCAGAAATGGGAGATTATGGGCAGGTACAAATCGAATATATCAAAAACAGTGCACTCTGTTGGATACAAACATTGCTTAGTGGGTTTTTTTAAAGGCTAAACATTTTTCTCTGGAGTTGGGTACATGTCTTAAAAGTACTTTTGGGGGGCACCTGGGGGGCTCAGTCAGTTGAGCATCCAACTTTGGCTCCGGTCATGACTCAATGGTTCGTGAGTTTGAGCCCCACTTCTGGGTCTCTTCTGTCAGCGTGGAGCCTGCTTGGGATTCTCTGTCTCCCTCTGTCTCTGCCCCTACCCCGCTCATGTTCTCTCTCTCTCTCTCTCTCTCTCTCTCAAAAATAAATAAATTAAACAAAAATACCATTGGGACTGAAGCAGCGATGTTAGTAAAGTGAACGCTTGATGGGGTCATCGCCACAATGACCGTAACGGGAGACTACTTACGTAACATCTAACTAGCCCGTTTCCTTATCTTGACTTGCAACCAGAGTCATTGAAGAGCTTCTATGATTCCAGAGGGGGGTGTTTATTTAGAAAGAGTCTCCACTAACATGAATAATTGACTCATTGTCCTAAGGCTCCCACACAAGTGGAAGAACAGAGAAAGAACTGTTTATACCCTTTTGATCGAAGGAACCACGTGTTGATGTGCTTGTCGGGCGAGAGTGAGTGTTAAATCTTCACAGACCGCAATGCCTTTGATTCTTTTCTTCAGGCTTATAAAGTGGGTTTCTATCTAAAAACCCATTTTGACAACAAAAAGCATCCTACTCTGTGCTGGTTTTTAAACACAAAGTACTACAGAAATACATACTCTTTTCCTTGATCATTTTTAAAAACAGTGTGATTTCTACTCATGGCGATAAAAAGAGAGGAGGCATTCCATCCAACATTCCCGCCTCCTTAAGCCTGTTGAAAATGTGCCTTTGCTGTCCTTCTTGTGCCACAGAGAAGTGGAGGGTGCGGGGCGGGCACCACTCTGGCCCTCGGTGCCCGGTCACAAAAGGTCACTTCTCTGCAAGGAGGGTGCCCATGGGCACGCAAGACCCAACAATGCGTCCTTAGGACTGGATGCCAGAACTGGTGTGGCAGGTGGAGAAGAGAAATTAATTCAAATTACGTGCTCCCCTAAAGTCGGCGGGACAGGTTTCCAGAATCAAGGGAGTTCAACCACGGCAACGCGATGACCCCGATTCTCGTGAAACACTCGCAAGTCATCCAGCAAGTGACTTAATTCCAAGGTTCAGGATGAGGACAGCTCTGTGCGTCTGCCCTGCCTCTGACCCTCCCTGCCACCTGCCACCTGCCACTCTCTCCATTGCCACCTCTTTATCCCTGCACATCACCCAGATCTGCAACACCCACCCAGCCCTCCGTAATCCACCCACCCATATTCGAATGTCCGTGGAGACCTAAGTGGTTTGGGCGATGGGGATGCCACTGAGGAAAGACATAGCCTGGGGAGAAACATGTAACCATGTAGGACGTTA
Organism: Neofelis nebulosa; assembly: GCF_028018385.1. Classification (NCBI taxonomy): domain Eukaryota; kingdom Metazoa; phylum Chordata; class Mammalia; order Carnivora; family Felidae; genus Neofelis; species Neofelis nebulosa. The sequence continues at coordinate 1,974,884 of NC_080792.1, read as the reverse complement.
CAATACAACGTGCTTACTGCTCTTGAGGCGTGTCGATGTCCCAGAAGGTTAAGGGACACGCGGGAGAGGCAGTGAGGGTAGGAGCGCCCCGGGAAGGGCGAAGGTGAGGCATGTGTGTGTGGGGGGGGTGATGGCCACAGTGCGGCCAAGGACATGCAGCTTTCCGGCACAGCTGACAGACTGCATTTGGAAGGCCATACCACGAGAAACGACTCTGAAAAAGCCGGCAGGGGACAGATGACGGTGCACCTTGTAAAAGGAATTCAGATCTGAAACTATGCGACGCAGGTGATGGCGTTTATTTAGAGCCTCCTTCCCTCCAAAAAAAGAAAAAAAGAAAAAAGATTTGACTTGATTTCTATTCCACTGGCGTCACTTTCGCTATACTGTGGAGATCCCACCGGGGGAATCAGAATATTTTTATTCTCTGGCCGTAGCGAGGTCACTACAAACGTTGTCGTCACCGATGGAGGTGCTGAGGGAGAGCAGGAGGGATTGCGTGCGGCCGAATCAGTGAGGTCGGTATGTCCACTACCCCCTCCCCAAATATATCCTAAGTAATCATCTCAGTGATCATCCCCTGACTCACTGCTCGTTCCACTGCTTGTGTAAAGGGGGGAGGTGCTCACCGGAACCGTGAAGAAACATCCAAACGCTTGTGTCAAGGGCTTATCCAAGACCCCCGGGAGAGCTACACATTCGAAATGTTCTGAGTGCAGAAATTCAAATGTTGAGGGAAAAAAACAAAACAAAACATCTCCTTCTTTACCTTCTTCCTTTCTTTTTATTCCTCAATAAACAAACAAAAAAACCTTCTGCTGATTACATTATTTTTAAACATCAAGGATGATTTCAACTGAAAAGAATTCGAACCCCGGGAGCCTGGGTGGCTCAGTCAGTTAAGCATCCGACATGGGCTCAGGTCATGATCTCATGGTCCGTGAGTTTGAGCCCCGCATCAGGCTCTGGGCTGACGACTCGGAGCCTGAAGCCTGTTCAGATTCTGTGTCTCCCTCTCTCTCTGCCCCTTTCCTGCTTATGCTCTGTCTCTCTCTCTGTCAAAAATAAACATTAACAAAATCTTAAAAAGTAGAATTTGAACTCAAGGCTACAGTTGATTCCACCCCTATGAACGTGGAGTAAAGAATAAACAGCAGTGGCCGCCTCTGTCCCTCGCAGCACGCCTGCCCTCTTCACCCAACTGTCGCTTGAAATACGTGACCTTTACGCAGACCAGGAGTCCCCGCGTCCTTCAGAACGGCCACAGGCCACATTCAGCCTGGGGGCGGGGGGAGCACCGCGAGGGCCCAGCCTCTCCCGGCGGGGCGGGCGCTGCTCCGGGCTGGGACCCCCGGCCCGGGCCAGTGGAAGGAAGCTCCTTATATCCGCTGGAAATCCCGCTATCGACACCTAAGCCCATTTCCTCCTTTCTCATCCTGAGGGGCAGCTGGTCACCGTCCGCCGGGTAATAACCCTTCAGCGGCCTGAAGATGGTTATTAGGTCTGCTTCTCTCCTCCAGGCTAAATAATCACACATCCTTTAATCTTCCTCCATAGGAGCTATTTTCCGAGTCTTTAATCGTTTCTGCTGCTCTCCACCAAATCCGTGTCAGCTTCTTAAGTCCTGGTGGGCACCTCTTCGGGAGGGGGAAGCACCCACAGTTTCAACGGCTCGGCCGCTGAAGGCCCAGCATTCTGTCCCGTTGAAGGGCAATTTTGCCCTGACGACGACACAGCCGAATTAGTTTCAAGGCCCCCGCATTCCCGAGAACAGGTGTGCAAAACAGCCACCTCCCCCCCCACGGAAGACGACACGACAATGACGGTAACGATCATAAGAAAACTAAACTCTGGGAGCAAAAGCGCAGCCCTGAGCCGAGTGTCACCTTTTTAAAGCTGCAGACAGGACACAGTGGTCAGAGGATTATGGGTCATCGCGCTTGGCTGTGACGGCACGTCCTGTGTGAGTATTTTAAATGTCTAGGCCTTTCTATCAGTGTCTTAAACGTGTCCCGACTACTTAAGTGCCTCTTTTTTGGCGTGGGGTTTGTGCCCTTTCTGGTCAAAATCCAAGTCCAGATTTGAGTTTCCCCAAACAGGAGCTTGTGGTCTGAGGTGCAGGACAGAATCAGCCAGGTGGCATGGATCTCAGGTCGCAGCCACCTGGAGGCCGTGGGGCTGGAAGGTCACAGTCACCTGGAGACCCACCTGGCTCAAGGGTCAGTCAACTGGAGTCCATGGGGCTCCCCGAGCGCCTGACTGGATCAGTGTGGGTGGCGGCCCGGACCTCAGCACATTTGTCCGGCTCCCGAGCAGCTGGGAGGAGAGCGCGGTGGTGACTTCCTCCATGTGGCCACTCCCGGCAGCACCAGTTTGACTGACGCCCCTCGGCCGAACTCCATACCCCCTCTGACCATTGAGTTAAATTTCACGGTCATGGTTAAATCTGTTTCTCTTCTCTGAGGTGTTACCTGCTGCTCCCAGCTTGTTTTCTTGTACGGTTAACGCGTGTGCTTTGCGTCAGGTCATTGGGAAAATTGATGGGATCGCATCAGGATTTTCCTCAGGGAGGCGCCACCTGCCACCTTCACAAATATGGGTATCGAACCAGTTATAGGCAGGCTTGGAAGCTTGGAGTGCAGCCGCCAGCACTACCTTGCTTATGATTTAGGCGATCGTGGTCCTATACGTTGATTAGGATTTCACGTACGATACACATAAACGTCATGCGAAAGACTGGAATATTGGACTAGAATTCTACTTTTTTAAAAGTAGGCTCCGTGCTGGGTGGGCCCCCAAACGTGGGGCTTGAACTCATCACCATGAGATCAAGATCAGAGCTGAGACCAAAAGTCAGGCGCTTAACGGACGGAACCACCCAGGAGCCCCTGGGGTTCCACTTTTTACTGTGGCTTAAGTGGAACCTTTCTTCTCATGTATGTGGTAAGAATCACCCTGTTGATTTTTGTCATGAGTAGATTACTTACAATATAAAAGCAATTGATACTATTTCTGTAAAAAGAATACACTTCTTCAAGCCAATCAGATATTTTACCGTTATTTAAAAGAAATATTTAAAATATGTTTAAACTGGAAACATATCCAACCACGTAATAGCTTCAGTTAAATACATTTCAGTATATGTTTTCAAACTCAACATATTTTAACACTAGTAAGGGCCCCTCCTAGAAAGATGGAAACTTTTAAATCAACATCTATATACACTTTTTGGTCTGTCCAGTGAGTATTCATCGAACACTGAGCAGGTGCACAAAACATCAATAAAAATTCATTCTGAGCCCTTTTATACCCACATCTATGTGCACCAGATGGCCTGTCACAAAGCAGCGGGGTCGTCCTAAGCGAGAGTCTGTGTTTCCTACACGGAACCAGAGAGAAGAAACCTTTTCCAAAAGAAAACTGTGAATCTTTGGATTCAGAGATTGAGATGATTTGTGCCAATAACTTGAAAATGTCTCAGTCCTCTGTTATCGCTGAAAGGAGCTCCAAGAAAATGTCTTCTGATGAAGAGGTGTCTTCTTGTTTGTTTGTTTTTTCAACTGAAAAAAAAAATCTCTAGCTTTTGTCTATTTACTAGTTTTATCTCTGTGCTAATTTCGTCTAGTTTATAAGACGATACAAAGATGGGGTCTCTTCCACAGGAAGTGGAGGAGGACAGTCTGTTTTCACCTGCCACCCTGGGTGGGCTCCTTGTGCGCTCCCTTGTTTAGAAATGAAATAATATTGTTTCAGATGTGGCAATTTCCTTTTATTCTCCAAACAAGTAAAGTGGAAATTGCAAAAAGAAGGGGATAACAACATAATTACTGCTTTCGTCTGTTCATACTATATTAATGTAATAGAATTATCCTGTAAGGAGACAGAGTCTTATGAATATTTAACAATAACAGCAAGAAAACGCCATAAAGCGGTTATTCTAGGGCACATGTAAAATGCCCCCAAACTTTAGGAGATGAAATAATTGCTCCATCTTTTACGGGGACGACTGGACTGGTTCGTGGTCTAGTGGCCCAATCGAGCCAATGAGGGAAGTGGACGGACGCGTTGTCTCAAAACTAAGCAGGAAGAGAGTTGCATTCCTTGTAAAGTGAGCCCCAAAGCACAGGGGGAAAGAAGAGAACAACCCTGCAGATCTCCACAGAGAAAGGCAGAGAACAAAGTGGAACCAGCAAGCACTGTGAAGGTCAACCAGATGGGTGGGGACTTCTCCAGGAGTATAGTCATAATTGGCAATAGAGATCCAGTCGTCATGGGAACATAGGGGACATGCCACACCCAGAGGGTGGAGTTGTCAGGCGGGGAGGCCAGCCATCTATGAGAGACCCGTCCTGCCGTCCTGCCCCTGCCGTGTGGTGCAGTGATGACTCCAGGTGGAAGCTTGAGGGGCTTGGGGACAGGGTGGGGGTGGGGAAGAAGCAGAAAAACAGCCTTTCTCCGAGGTGTGCGGGATGTGCCAGATGGCCCAGCACCAGAGCGGGGACCAGGATGGAGACGCGATGCGGAAGCCAGTCCTGATATTCCAAGCGGGCACACTGTGGTTTCTGGGGAGCTAGAGCCCAGAAAGCAACGTGGGCTCTTGGCTTTCTGTGAGAGACTGCTTCCAGGTCCTGACAAAGTTGGGTCTGGCCCCTGTATCCACCGGCTTGTGTGACCAGTGTCCTTCGTATACTTCCTGGCCCCAGTCAAAATTGGCTTGAAATATGCATGATGAAGGAAGAAAATCTGGGCTTAAAATGGAATTATCAATTACAACAATATTTAGTGTCTCTGGCCTCCATGTAGCAGCATTATTAATCACTTTGAATGCCTTATTTTACTTAATCCTGAACAATTTTTTTTTTTTTATCTTTCTATTACAGCCAAGGTCATGGAATCTGAGAGGTTAAATTACTTTCCCAAGATCACTTTTCGAAGAGCCATTAAGAGGCTGGGGTTCATTCATTCATTCACTCTCTGATGCCATCGGTGATGACCAAGCAGTCACGGTGTCCTGGGTAACAGGGTGGCTGTGAGGAGGAAGGTGGACCCTGGGCTTCCGGTCCGGAAGGGGAGCCAGGTGTCAAACTACCAAGCACACTCAGTGTGTAAAGCTACAAAATGTGATGGATTCCACAAGAGAATAAAATAAAGGACTGAGTTCAGAAGCCCTCTTTGGGCAGTGGCACATGAGCCAGACGCACGGGTAGGGATCATGGACAAGGAGAAAAGGGAGATGTTCGTCCCAGGGAGACGGAGTGAGCGGGAAGGGGAACGTCCGGACATGAGATAATCCAGGCTGGCAGTCAGGGGAGCGATGATCCCCGTTCTGGTGATCTGAGCTGGTGGTGACCACACCTGGCTTCATTCTGGCCCCGAGGAACTGAGTTGTGTGCTTGCCGTGGGCTCAGATGTCCCCTTCAATGTGTGGGGCAGGGTGCTTCCTCCATCGGTACATTCGAGAATTACAAATGTTCCTAACACTTGGTCAGATAAACATGCTTTATTCTCAAGGTCTCAAAAAACACACGTACGGAAACCATACAAAGTTATGATTCTTTGAAAAAGGAACTGGGCACAGTATAAAAAGGGCCGCATTTAATCATCACTGGGCCCGCACAGGTGTCTGGAGATCTTCGGTAGGATGGAAACATAACGACATATGGAACTCACAAGTCATACATATCCTATGTGTGCCTGTCGTGAAATTTATTCTTCTTTCATTTTGCCTAGATCTCTAATTTATTGCAGTAGTCGAAGTTTTACATAATTTATGCACTAGTGACCATATGCCAAATGAAGTAACCTTTCTTAAAGAACTGCCCTACTTAGTTTTACTTATGTTCACCTTGGAGAAGCTTTACTCTCCTAAGGTAGTCACCTCTGGAACTGCCAGTAAATGTCATAGAGTTTGATCCGTTCAGAAATTAACTTTCAGGGGACGTCAGGGTAGCTGAGGTAATGGCGGCCACCTAACCCCGTCTGTCAAGACACTGTACGGATCGGAAGTGAAACAAGTGAAACCAGAGACCATAATTAGGAAAAGAGAATATGACAATCTGCAAAACACCCGTAGTGGATGACACCCTTTGGAGGGAGAGTTCTCTCTGGAGCTTGCATGGCAAGCCTTCGGGGGAGAGTTTGAGGTCCTGGAAAGCTTCCCAGAAGGGAGAAAAGGTACTGCTTTGAGTAAAAGTCTTTACCATAGAGTGAGCTAAAATCACCCTGAGAATCTCAAGAAAGAAATTACCCAGGGAGGGTTCTAGAAGATGGAGCCGTGTAGGGGAGAAGCTGAGGAATGGGTTGGATGGTTAGGAAGGCTCCCTTCAGGGCGGGGAGGGGGGCCCTTTGGAGATTTGGGGGTGAAAGGAAGGCAGCGTGGGCCCAGGGGAATCCCAGGACCCTGCACAACAGGGACAGTCCTATGACAGGACCCTCTGCCCCCTCCCCCACCCTGAGCTGCTCTGCAAAGGAGACCCGGACCAGACTCTCGACCACCGCGGTGGAGACTGCATTACAAAATGCTTACACACAGGCAATCTCAAATTGCAGACCCACTCTCGGAAGAACACAGAAAATGAAAACCGAAACATTTCAGGCACTCCCAGTTTCCTCCCTTCAAGAAAAGAAAGAAAAAAAAAAGGAAACAGAAAAGTATAATGCAAATACTCCAAACTCCATAAAATATCCTCAAAAACATGTTGCAAGATTTTTTTTAATGAATCAAAACTTCAAACCATAACAACAAAAATGGATAAGCTAAGGGAAGAAGGGGAAAAATCATTGAACACGAGGAAGAGAAGAAAAATACAGAAGTGTCTCAGAGACAAAGAGCCAATTTACACGGTAACAAGGAGTAAATTCAAATGAAAATGATAAGAGATATTGGACGCAGAACGAACACAAAGGAAATAAAATGAAGTGGAAGGTAACAGGTGTCAGGCAGCAAGTGGCTGAAGGACACAGCAGGTGCAGCTGGAGAAGGCGAACCAGGGGAGGGAGCGAGATTAGCCCGCGCACGCTCAATGGAAGAAGACAGCCCGGAAATGGAGACGATGAGTCATACGCTGAGCCGATCTACCAGGTACCAGGTGTAATTGACCCAGAATGATCCTCGTGGAGACATCGCCTGATAAAAGTATTAGATATTGAAGATTGAAACGTCCCTAGGGCTTTGAAGCAGAGAAATCAAACAGCTTCCAAGGGTGTTGGTGTCAGACCTCTCAAAAGCAACGCAGAAGCAAAATGATACAAATAATGGCAATAGCAGTATTCATAATAATAAAGCCCTATTTTCAGAAAAATCAAGGAGAAAAAGAACGAGCGAACCGAGGATTTTGTAAACAGCCAAGCTGTCATTCCACAGTAAAGGCTATAGAAAAGCAAGCTTTAAATTTCTAGCACTGGGGACTCCTATAGCCCCTCGCCCTGTTCAGCGATGGGCCAGAGGACGGGCCGTGTCCAGGTAGCAGAGGACAGAGCAGGGGCGGGGCTTGTCGTGAGCCATCAGGGGAGCTCTGCTGGGGCTCACCCAGACGTGGGGAAGTTTGCAACGTGTCAATATTCTGTGTCCCAGCACTCCTCTTTGGATTGGACGTTAACGCCTTCTACCCATGTTGCTGTCTGTTCCTATTGTCATGATTAGTAGTAGCTTTGAAAAAAAATATGGAAATAGTAGCCCTTTGTCTAGCATATAGATTAAAATGTGTATCTGTCTTCTTTGTAAACTTCACGCTTTATTTATGGCTTTCAGAACCGGGACTGCAGCTACCTGCGTGTGTCTTCTTTGATTTTAGAGTCTCTTTCCCACGGTGCATTCAAAACATTTCCCTATTTACCTGCCCGTCAAAGATGTTCTTTTTCTGGATAATATTGTTTTTCACCTTCATTTCCTAATGTGCCAGGACACTATTTTAGAGTATGATGGGTGAGGATATAGTCTTTGGTTCGTCACAGAAATAACCAGTTTGATCAGAAATAGCTCCTAGACGACCTCCCCCCTCCCCTCATCAGAAGCACTGATTAATGTATACTTAAGATGTTTGTATAAAATGAGACCTCGCTCAGGATTGTCTGTTTTTTTTAATTGATTTCTCCTTTTTTTTTCTTTTGTTTACCAATACCACACTGTTTTACATATTATGTCCACATTACTGTCACTGTTTCTTATGAAAATAATGAATGTACCTGCTGCAGACAGTGTAGAAAATGCAGGAACCGATGGAGAACAAAGGAGCCACCTCTAAACCCGACATCGCGACACAGTCCTGTCTGTGCTGCTCATTTATGGTATTTCAGCCATTCCCCACATGTATTTTATTTCATTAGGTACACCTTTCCTCTACAGTACATCAGATTGATGTATACGTGGCTGGCACCCCGTCCCCCGCGCCCTCTGGCCCCACAGACCTCCGGGCTTGGACGGGTCCCCTGGTGGACCTTCCACGGCGCAGTGTCCCGGCTGGCTGACTCTGTGTTTCACTCACAAGCGTTCTGTCCCGGGGACGTTTCTGCTGCATGGTCTCTGGCATCTCTCCAGGCCGTGTCTTCGACAGAGGGAAATGTTCCTCGCTTAGATTGACTTTGGTCAGTGCACACGCCGGGTCCATTCTAAAGACGTCTCTCACCTAATAGAGGGGCCAACTTCTAGACCCTCTCACGTTTCCAAGCTAGAGAAGAATTGCACAACAAGGTAAACAGCTTCACCGTACAACAATTTAAAGAAAATATGAAGTGTCCTCAGGGACAAGGGCAGAACAGTAGGCATCACGTGTAGTTGCGTATTGGGAAAAGGATGGGAACGCCTATAAAAACACCTCTGTGGACAGACGCGTCTTCCCGTCGGGAGGGGGCCTAGCTTTAAAAAGGTCAGGAAGCTCACTGGCTTCCAGTCTTGGGCAATAAAAGGGATACAATGATCACAAGCCTAGCAAACTCCCACAGTAATTTTTGCATAGATGTATAGCGACATAGGGATTGAAATGCAATTATTTCGTATTTATTGTGGAAGAAGATAGTTCATTTGATGTGTCAAGGACTGCCTCCAGAGAGAGGGAGAGAGCACTTACGGAAATGGATCAACTTTTGCAATGAGCCTACATGGCTGAAGAATTAAACAGGTTATTCCTATAGCTACCATGTGCCCAATCACAGTGAATTTAAAACCATCTCAAAAGGAATCCTACTGGGAGTGTTTAGGTCCACAATTACAGTAAATGAAGATTCAGAATTAGCAGAAGCATTTCACTTAATTAGAAGCATTAAATAAGTACTAGCAAATGTACAGTACTGTGTCTACTAAAATGAAGAGAAGAGCTGACCCTGAAAAACATTTTATTTATTTGCTGTTTTATTTGTTTACTTTTCTTATGTTTAGGAAACTGTTAAAAAACAGCTTCCAACTAAACCTAAAAGAGAAGATGCAAATAAAGATAGCAGATACTCTTGTCTTATACACACACACACACACACACACACACACACACAAATACACACAGATATACAGTTACATAGATATATCTACATCTGTATATATTCTATTTCTAGCTAGCTAGCTATTGTCTATTAAATACCCAGAGATCGATACCTGCAGATATTAAAGGAAAAAGATGGCTTTTACAGATGACGTTACAGACTTCCTCTTCTATTTCTTCCTTTTGACATGAGTTTCAAATTATTATTTACTAATAATATTTACTAATAATAATATTTACTAATAATATTATTTACTAATAATGATGATTTTCAGTATCAATCAGGATTACATGAATCGAGCTCAGTAAAGGGCTGACAGAATCCCTAACCAAATTTCCAGAAAGAAAGAGTACGGAGAAGGCTGGAAAGAGAAAGGAGGGAGAGAGCGACCCGGAGGAAGACCTCCCACGGAGGCTTCCAGAGCCGCGGGGAAGAGCTCCGCCCCCCGCCCCCCAGCTCTGCACCTGCTACCATGCAGTGGTAGGTTTGCGTCTTGAGCATTTGAACGGAGATTTCTGACTTGAAGGGGGTAGTGGAGACACATCTTTGTTTCAAAGACAAATATGTGAATATTTCTAACACTCTATCACTGTGTTTTGTGATCTCAGCAGATCTGCTAAGAGAACCCAAATCGGCTCCATCACGGGCCCAGTATCTTCAACAGCATCAGCCATCTGGAGTGTGATCAAAGATCCTTGACTCAAATTGCTTCGGTCTCTCATTATTTTATCTAGATTATTTTCAATTTGTTATATGTATTTCCAATCTCTCTCTTTCTCTCTCTCAGAATGTGAAGAGAATCAGAAATTGTATGTGCATACAATTATCCAAAAATAAGAACTTCCATTCTCTATTCAAATACGTGTTAGCTGTTTTCCTTACCTTCAAGAATATATAGGCTATTGAAGTTTTACTTCGTGGTAAGAATTGCAAACGTGAGGTTGGCTGTGGAAATCATTTTTCCCATAATGCCGCTGACCATGTCTTCCAAGGCAAAAATCAAAACACTTCAACTGAGTCACAGCCTGACAACTGGGACCAAATACTCTGAGCACAGTGAGCAAGCTATGGCCCTCGAGCCAAATCTAGCTCACTGCCTATTTTTGTAAATAAAGCTTTATTGGAACACAGCCTTGCTCACTCATTGGCACAGGGTCGATGGCTGCTTTCACTCTATGACATCACGATTGAGTAGCTGCGACAGAGACTCTATGACCCGCCAAACCTAAAATAGTTGGTATCTGGCCCGAAATGTGCCCATTCTCGCTCTTGAGTCTGGGCCCTTGCGAGCACCGAGGGGCAGGGGATGTCGTCCAAGAATAAGCAGTTCTCCCTCAAGCATAACAACTTCGACAGTAAACCGGCCGCCGGTGACCGAGGCCCCACCTGGAACCAGAGACGTTGTTGCGTACTTTCCAGACATTGTCATGTCCATCCCACTGCAAACTCCGAAAGTGGGCAAGCCTGTCAGACCCTATTTACACGGGAAAATAAGGCCGAGGGAAGGTTGACCACTGGTCATGGATGCCCAACCCGTTGCCTAAGACTTGGGTCTTAGAAACTGGGCCACGGTCCAGCCGGGTCTTCGTGCGTGTTTATTCTCCCATTCTTTGAAATACAGAAGAGAACAAAAATCACGCTGCTGGATAAGACCCACAATCTTGATTTTGAGAAGAGGAAAGTTAAGATTTAAATTTTCTTCTTCTTGGGCCACACGCAAATGAAAACGGGGTCCTCTGCTTCGAAGTGTGCCGCGGGGAGCTTCTGTGGCCGAGAGGTCTGTTGAGTTCTCACTAAGCATGCGAGAGGAGTACCCAAATCATTACATTTATGTGTTTTTAATGGCTTGTCTGGGCTGTGTTTTGTCCATAGCTAGTGACTGAGTTGAGCGCTAGCCAAGTTGTTTAGGATTCACACAGCTCCGTTTCAACATCATAATGTGACAGTACCTGGGGCTTCTGCCGTTTGCACAGGGTATATTTCTGAGTCTAACAGCGCATCAGCATAGCCATCAGCTGGCTGGGTGAGTGTCCGACCATCCTCGTGCCGGAACTGAGTGCCACCGAGGTCCAGGGCCACCCCTGCAGGTGGAGGATGAGGGGAGGGGTGGGGATGTGGACTCAATGCTTCATTTTACATGAAAAGACTGCTTCTGATGGGGCCCTTCAGTGGGCGTGAAGTGAATTCGGAGGCCATCAACCCTGCTGCTGCTTGTAGTTTCTGATGAAAGCCCTTTGGTGCCATTGCTGAGGCCAGTAAGGTCTGTAACTGGCTATTATTTTTGTTGTTGTTAACAGAGCCCAAACGTAGCCAGTTGTGTGCTTGGAGAGGGCACCCTTTGGCTCAGAGAACTACAACTGAATCGGCCCTTAGGTGGAAGCACCACGACATTCAAAACACTTGCCATTTGTTAGAAAACACCCTGGTACATCACAAATACCAGTCAACGATTCCTTCTTTCAACGGCCCTGTGATCTTCATCCAGTGTTATCAGCCATGACTTTGCTGCCCTCGACCTTTCAAAATTCAGGTTCGATTTTCATGGAAATCTAAAAACCAAGCTTCACTTAATTTCAAAATATAAATGGCCCCATTTGCCTTTTAAAAAGAGGTGGTAAGAAAATATGACACATTTGGAAAAATAACAGTAAGTTAAAATGGATATTCTGGATTTTAGTATTGAGATAAATGTAGATTTTTACTAAGCACACACGTATATTTGATTTCTTCAATAGGCACATGTATATTCGAAATTTCTTTTTTTTTTTTTAATATTTATTTATTCCTGAGGGAGAGGGAGATAGAGCATGAGCAGGGAAGGGTGAGAGAGAGGGAGACACAGAATCCGAAGTAGGCTCCGGGCTCTGAGCTGTCAGCACAGATCCTGACGTGGAGCTCAAACCCATGAACCGTGAGATCATGATCAGAGCTGAAGCTGGATGCTCAACCGACTGAGCCACCCAGATGTTCCATGAAATTTCAATGTCGACAATACATCCATGAATTTCTGACCTTCCTGAAGAAAGACCAGTTGTTTTGAGTGAGCATAGGCTGCAATGCTACAGAAATCGCATATAGGAAGGTAGGAGACATGTGCTTATTCCTCGTGGATGGAATCTTTTATGTAATTTGCATCTATTCCATTACCTGTAATGACTTGTCCGCCTCCCTTCAGACCTGCCAGAGGAGCAAGGTAAACCAGAGAGCGTTCCTTGGTTTGGGGCTTGACCGACTCCAGAAGCCCGGCGGCTCCAGATCAAGGGCAATTGCAGAAAGGCCCTTGTTTTCAACAATGGGGCCTGGGGCTCTAGTGCGAATCATTTTTAGGAAAGGAAGAAAGGATTTCAAGTTGGACATGTGTGATACACATCAGCTCCTAGGGTCCCCCACACAGAGGGAGACAAGTTCTCCAGCTCGTAAACACACACAGTAGTTCTGAGGGAGAAGAAGTAAGGTGGCACTGACAGCTTTGGGAAACAGTCTAGATTGTCCTTGACTTATGATGGGGCTGCGTCCTGCTAAACCCCTTGTAAGTTAAAAATATCATCAGTCAGAAATGCACTTACTCTACCTCACCTACCAAGCACCCCGGATTAGCCTGGCCTCCCTTAAACCTGCTCAGAACTCCTGCCAATAGCCTCCAGGTGAGCAAAATGGTCTACCACGACGCCTGAATATCTCAACGTACTGCATAGCCCACATTTCGCTCACATTTCAATATGCATTGAAAACTGTACTGGAAGTGAAAAATACACGGGTGTGTGGGTACGGATGGTTGTCAGTGTTTTGGTTGTTGACCCTCGAGATCACTGGCTGACCGGGACCTGCGGCCATCCAGCATCTCGGGAGAGGATCGACCTCGTTCTACTGTATCGCTTTCACTTCCGCTGAAGAATCATAAGCTGAACCATGGTAGCTGGGGACTGTCTGTATTGGCTCCTATATTCCAAAAAGCCACCGATAGAACTGTCATTGGCGAGATACAGTGAGTCTTGTCTATTGCTATTACAAATAAGTATTGTTACGTATAAAGCTCTGCTGCTGTGTTTGACAATTGCTTCATTTTCCCCTAGACTTGATATAGTCCAATATAAAGAAAAAGAAGGAGCTGTATTTTTACAAGATATTTAAAATAATCATTCAAGAGAAGATGGTTTGTGGTTTCTTTGCAGTATTTATATTTATATATTATTTATATTTATATTCTTTGCTCTGTATGTGTGTGTGCGTGTGTGTGTGTGTGCTGAGCAATAGACCTAATGTTAATGCTTTAGCTCTGTTATTATTTTTAGAACTTTTTTTAAATTTTAAGAAAGGGTTATTCTGTTTGAAGCCCACCATCAATCTGGAATGGTCTCAACATAATCTCATGCCTTTGAAATGGGAAAAAAGTTATATATACTTTTTTACTTTTCTGCCATTTGCAAAGAACAGTTTTACACCAGCTTAGGTATTTTTAGTGCTTTTGCAAACCAGTATCAGGATGACAAGCAAATAGCTGGGGAAGACCTACAAAATACTACTTGCTAGTCTCGGTGGCCAAAGCAGGCTTTCCTGGATACATTTCACACACGAAAGGAAACTTGACACGCTAGAAACACACATATTTAAATTAGGAGAGTTTTGTTACCTGGTATTTTGTTTTCTAAAACAATCTTCATAGGGTTGACCTCGGAAGGCGGTCTTGAATAGCTTCTCTGAATGGCTAATTCCTTCTCCTTCTCCTTCTCCTCCTCCTCCTCCTCCTCTTCCTCCTCCTCCTCCTCCTTCTTCTTCTTTCAATATCGCACCTTCGATCACCCAGACTCCTTACTCTGTGCCATTTTCAGATCCAAAAAGCTTTGGGCTAGTGCTTGGCGGGCCCAGGTAGCTGGTGCCACACAATGGCGCCATCACCCCCAGAGGCCAGGAGGGGCCCCCCCGGCTGCGTGTTCCTTCTCTTTCTGCTCCTGCCAGCAGGCCTGTGTGTTCTGACCTCTGCGGAAGGCTGCTTCTCTGCGTCTGACTTCCATGCAAGGCGGGTGTTCGGTAAGACCAGTCTCCGCACCTGCTGGGACCTGATCACAGAGGGGCCTGGCTGCACCCACAGGTGCGGTTTGGAACCTTCTTCTCACAGAGCCAAGCCCCCAAAGGGCCCACAAGGCACCTGTGCCCGAGAGGGGACCCAGGGAGGCCACTAGATGGCAGTGCATCCCCCAGGATCCAGAGTGGCTGGGTCTCCAGGAAGAATGCTCCCACCTGGGAACCGGGTCAGTCCAGGAGGGGCCAGGCGCCCGGGTCCCCCAGAGCTGGCAGGTTCCTGCACATCCCAGGACTCTTCAAGCTTCAGGAGTCCCCGGGGAAGCTGCCGGGTTTTGTCTTTTTTTCCAAATTTCAAATGCTTGAAGCCTGGACTGTAGTCGCCTAAACCGAACAAAAATACAGTTCCTTTTGGGGATGGCTGTTTTAAATAATGTTGGTCCCCTAGTCAAGAATAATCATGCAGCCTTCACGTGGAGGTCCACGATTTCTGCTTCACGGCCACCGCATATCCTGTACCCGGGGTCTGAAATCGTTAACGGCTTGTATTTGTGTGGGGGCTTTTATGGTTAGATTTTTATTGGGAGGCTTTAACTACTTATTCTCTTAGTTTATTTCTTAAAAATACTTCTTTAGATAATTAAAACATTTTACTTAAAATGATTTGAGGAACTTGTATGATATTTCGTACTATTTTTTCTTCTGAAGCAGATTAGACAAATGGATAATATATCTATATATTCACATATTTGTCTTATATATTGTATATTTTATACATGTGTATATATAGAGAGAAATTTACTAATATTTTCTTGATAGCCTAATGAAAAACATCAGATTAATTTTAAAACCTGTTAGAAGCGTTTCAATCTTATATTAGTAAAGATGTGCTAAATGTTTGTTTTTTTTTTTTACTTCAATACTATTTTAGAAATTTAGCAATCAAAAGCATCCTCAGTGTTCCATATTATTAAGTATATACCTTTGGTGATTTTTTTAAAGAAAATCGCTGAAGTTTCTTCAATACCATACTTAGCTTCGAAATATTATCATTCTCATTATTGTATGAAAACTATGCAGTGCTTACATTCTCTAATAGTTCTCAAACTCATTAGGAAATTCAGTGGTTTCGTGGCTGCTTGTGTTTGATGATAGTATGATAAATAAAGAACTGTGTAATAATAAGGTACCTCGCAAAAGAGCAAATGTCATACTGTGTGCAATTTGACTTTACGCAAAATATAAAGTTGTAGAGTACCATGAATCTGACCTAGGATGCTTTTATTATTGATAGAGTCTATTAAACTGTGCACTTGTTATGCTTCATGCTGTCCAGGATTCACAAAAGGCTTTTGGTTCATGACAACCATTGACTGCACGGCTGCCTCAGTAATTGGGTCTGTTGGAGTTTCTCATTTGCACACTAGCGCTGGTTGGTGATAATCATTCCGACTCAACCACATAAATCACTGAATATCTATGTTATCTTCAATTGTTTATTTAAAGTATAAGATGATCTCATGGGTCTTATTTTTATAGCTATGAGTGTGTGTAGAATAATCACGAGCCAAAGCATTGATCACGTGAATAACATTTCTTTCCTCAATTCCTCACTGTTAGGAGTATTCTGTGCCTAAATTTCCCCCAAACAAAAGCAATCCTGTTTGGTTTTGCATTACGTGAAACAAAAAGTAGATACATCTACGTATGCATGCCAACGTACGTTAACGATAGCCTGGGCATCGCCCATGTCTGGTTAAGTATCTCTTGGGAGTCTCCTAGCTAAAATATGAAATAATACAATTTTCTATTTCATATTGTGCCTTTTTCTTTTCTTTTCTTTTCTTGTTTTGTAACGTTTATTTATTTTTGAAAGAGAGAGAGAAAAAGAGAGAGAGAGAGAGAGAGAGAGAGAGAGAGAGTCGGAGTACTAGAGGGGGAACGGCAGAGAAAGAGGGACACGGAATCCGAAGCAGGGTCCAGGCACCGAGCTGTCAGCCCAGAGCCCGACGCGGGGCTTGAACTCACAAACTGTGAGATCATGACCTGAGCTGAAGTTGGATTCTTAACAGACTGAGCCACCCAGGCGCCCCATCATATTGTAAAAAAAGAAATGTACTTTTCCAGATCTTTCTTAGGACGTTCCAATCAGTGCTTTCCTGAACTTTTGAATACTTTTAATCACTGCAACCAAATAGGTTTTTGACAGGAGTTTAACATATGGATGTGCAGGTCTGCTGCAAAAATAATTTTTCCCAGACTTACAAGGCGGTCTCTGACCTTTCGATGCAAAGTACCCATTCTGGCTGACATGACACATACAAATGATCAACGCAGCGTGCGTGGCGGTGCGGACTTCACAGGCCCTCGGACCACAGACCCCAGACCCCAGCCTACTGCCGTGTGAGCCATCGGGTATGGCCCCCCTGCTGCCGCGGGTCCAGCCCGGTCACCGGAGGTTTAGCGGCAGGGGAGGAGGGAGCACGCGCAAGGCTCCGAAGAGCGAAGCTTAACCTTTGCTAACATTTCCTCCCACCACTGGGGTTCTCCCCAAGCTCCCTTTGCGCGCTGATGCGTGAGCGTCTGGGACGCAGCCCAGCCGTTATCTGGTCTTAGTGGAGACGGTCAGGACCTCGGCGGGGAGCCGCGTGAACCCTGACGTTCCTCCTGCCCTTCACACCTCGGCCCCCTCTCCCCTCCACCTGCCAGGAGCGGTTGCAGGAGCCTGTGGCGCGAGCTACGAGATCCGCCGTCTGAGAATACGTGAAGGTGGCATCATTTGCATCTGGCTGGCGTGTCGCAGTGGGTCTGAAGTCCCCCAACAGTTGTGGCATTTGGACAGCCTACAGCTGTGCCAGGGGCGGCAGCCGCACTAAGAGTTCTGGTGGCGTCGATCACACCTCCGTGCCCACGGCCAGCGGAGGGGGCACGGACCTTGGGCTGGGGGTGCTGGGCTTCTCTCGACCCGGAGGCAAAAACACACTCACACAGAAACTGCTGACGTCCGGGCTTTCCGAACCGCCGGGTACCTCCCCGCCACAGACACAGTGATCGTTGACACGGAACAATAAGCTGCGCTGCTGAATATGATATTTCTCTTTTTTCTAATGACTCATTATCCTGGAACAATGAGGAGACGGGTAGAATATAAGTGTATTAAAGACATAATTGCTTTTCTATTCACACAGAAGCGTGCTGTGTACACACGGGGGAAAGTGACTGGTGGATAGGAGAATTCGCGTGTCACTTTGTGCCCCGGCTTGCCAGAAACGCATATTTAAAGCCCTAATTGCTTTTAATTCCACCGGGCAGCTGATTGTTTCTTTTGGCCACAGCCTGCGCTTTACTGTACGTCCCGCCCTACCTTTTCATCAGCAGTATTGCTATCAGGCACGTGTAATGGATAACCTCTTGGTCCA
Organism: Neofelis nebulosa; assembly: GCF_028018385.1. Lineage (NCBI taxonomy): Eukaryota > Metazoa > Chordata > Mammalia > Carnivora > Felidae > Neofelis > Neofelis nebulosa. The sequence continues at coordinate 1,956,975 of NC_080792.1, read as the reverse complement.
CATGGACACATTGATAGAAGTTCTTTGCAAAGGCTGATAAAAACAGCTTAAATCTGGCAAACACTTACGTACATGCAGACACTCGCGTGCGGGTGTTGTATGTACATGAAAGTTACCAGAGGTGTATGTATACAATAATAGGTGTTATATATAATATATAATGACTATAATATACAATACCTAAAAATAGATATATAATAGCGTATAATACCTATATATTACCTATACCTATTTAATACCTACCTATATATAGAGAGAGAGAGGGAGAGAGAGGGAGAGAGGGAGAGAGGGAGAGAGGGAGAGTCCAGTAATGCTGAAGTTTAAATGAACACAGAAATGGGAGCTAGGTCAGTTATCGATCAACTCAGAGTGATCACTTACACACACTCACACACCTGCCCGCTAAGCCCTCCTGAGCACATCGCCGGACAGCGGAAATGTCCTGGGCTTGCTAGTGTCCCAGGCCATCAGGCAAGCCGGGAGCAGCAGTGACACCCTCTGCGGACAGAGATGTCACGCCGGTGTTACCGTTCTCCATGGGGGCACGGGCATGTGTCTCTTTGCTGGATTCAAACGCACTTCATCTGGTGTCAAGACCATCTGGTCTTGAAAACAAGAGCCCTCATTTGCAAAAGTGTCGGTTTTGCTTCTCAGTCCCTGAGAATGCCCTGCTTCGGATCCGTCTTTTCCCAAACTCTTACCCCACGTGTCCTTCTGTCCCCGTTGGCTGGGACAGCGCGTACCAGGCCCCTGCCCGCCTTGCGGGCCGTCACCGCGTGTGCCACTCCACTTCACAAGGTGTTTGAGTGGAACCGTGTCCCCTACTTCCGACGTGGCTCCTCCCAGCGCACCAGCGTTTCCGGGCCGCCCCGTGAAGCGTGGCCAGTCGTGGGTGCGGGTGCCAGGAGCGCTTTGCACGCTGCCAGACGCTCCCGCGGGCGTCGTAAAATCTGGGTGTCTGTGGGTGGCTTTGAGAGATCTCTTCTGAGGGCAGACTAGACAGGGTTAATCCCTCCAGCCCTCGTCTGAGAGGAGAGGCAGGCGTAAGAAAGCGAACAGTTATACAGTGAAACATCGTCATATAATTACCGCATCTAATGTTTCCCAGAGTATAATGTTCGAGTTCAAGAATCTCAGCCAGGGGCCCATAAAACAATTCTTGCGTTTTATGTTTTTCTGCTTATGCTGTTTTATTTCACTGTTTTGGAAAAAAAATGTAAAAATAATTTACTGGAGTAATAATTAGCGCTTATAAAGCGCTTGGTAAAACCTATGACAATGAGCAAATTTCCACTTAAACGTGATTCGAGTCCTCTGAACATTTTAGTCCCGGGGGAGACCGAGGGAAAGACCTCTCTCGTTGGCTGAAAGTTCCCTGAGGGCAAGAAACACCCTCTGGTGAGATATGTGAACCTCGTTAAACCTAACAGAGCCATGGGATGGCGGGAGCCCCTGTGGCAAATGGCAGGGCCGCTGCCTGGTTACAAGGTGCCAGGGGATTCAAACTCAGGCAGCTGGACCCGCTGTCAGCATGTCTCCAGGTAGCATGGCGACATCACGACCTGAAAAGATGAACTGTTATCGGCGTCACCACGATGTGATGCGGCCTGAGCTCAGGTCTCTCTCCGACCTGTGATGCTGGCGGTGTTGGGGGTGACGGTGACCTTGACGGGGTGCTCATGAACCTGGCTGTGCCCCAGGGCCTCCCCCAAGCCCCGCCCTGAGGCTTCTGACCCGATTCTCGAACCCTCCCCATGAAGGAGCTGCTATCTATGCCCCACTGTGCGGGTGAGGAAATTGACACAGAGCAGAATCAAGGAGGTTGTCACATGTCACGCAGCTGGAAAGTGGCGGATGGGGCATCGGGATTGCAAATTCACTTTGGGCTGCAAGGACACCGTGCGGAGATGGGAAGATCCCCGAAGGCCACCTCTTTGCCGTCCATCGGTGGCATTCGGAGTGCGGACCTCCCTGGGGGGACGTCATGGGTGCTTAAACGGGCATGTCCACTCCAAGGCGCAAGGAGGCTGTCATCTTCTGCCTGGACATCGTGACTCCTGTCTACTTTCTCCTTTCTTGGGGCGATCCCTGCCGAGGGCTGCCTCAGCCTCCGTGCGGTGGGTGTTGGGGGCTTGCCCAACCCCCTCACCACCCCCTCCCGCACCCCGGCCGAGCCTCACCTTGGTGTGGTCTCGGCTCCTTCGTCACCGTGTCAAGTGCGTGGTGAACTCCTCTGGTCTCCGGTCGCTCAATACCTCACTGCCATCTGGCTCCTACGGGTCACCCCTTCAGCCCTTGGCAGAACCCCCTCCCCCACCCTGTGCACGTCGTCGCACTCCTGTCACGGGAGGGCAGAGCTGCCCCTCCGGGCCCTACGAGCATCACTGGGGCACCCTGAGCCGAGGTCCTGCGGTCTTGCCCAGGGAAGTGAAAGCCGTGTTTCGACAAGCTGCTGTGCTCATTACACGTGTCACATGTGCACGTGCGCACATACACGCGTGTCCAAGCAGTTGGACATTTTGTAGTTAGTGCTTTCTCCCCCTGAGCACCTGACCTTAGGACGTTTTGGTCTGCATGCTGTGACCCTCCGGGGCGGTCGATCTCACACACACGTGAGGGCACGCACGGACGTATGTATCTACTAACATTCAGCTTCTCTCCGACATGCAGTGTGGTTTTCCTGTGGGTACTTTGGGCGACCGTACCCTTATCTTCTTTCTGGTTCCAGATCCCCTTAGATGCTGACCCGATGGGAAGCTTTTCTCATGCGTTTCATTCTGGTTCCTGTTTTTCAAGTAAATCACGCTCGGATTTACTGGCTGTGGCTTTCCGCAATTTATGTCTTCTCTCCTCACTTCTTTAATGTCCACGCTAGACTCTCAGAATGCAATGGGCTGTTTTTCCCCAGAGGCAGGTCCACGCTGGGCAGAAAGGCTAGACATTTATTGAGTCATAGCGGCAGCTATGGAAATCCTTACGGAGGCTGCCAGCGTTTCTGGTGCCGCCGTGGTGCTGGAAACTCCTAGGTCCCCGCTGCCTCGAAAGACGCCGGATCCGGAAAGTTGTCAGCCCTGTGCTGTGGCATTTTAGGCTTTTATATAATGTGATACAATTTCATCTCACCGGAGGCACCCCCTTGACATTTCTCCCTCGGATAAGCAATTGACCGTGAACTCCGCTTTCTGAGACGGCGTCAATGCCGGTGGGAGCGGTGGGAGCGGTGGGGGCGGGGGCGCTGGGCATCAGACGCCAACTTCCTGTTTTCCGCCCGACTCTGTAGGGTCCTCCTGGCCGTGAACCTCGGGGATGAGAACAGGGCCTCGTAGATATACTCAATAAATATTTGCAGAGATACATGAAAGATGCATTCTGTCTTATTTTGTATGCACAAAATAGCAACCATTTAACTGTTAACTCTGTTTTAATAGTGCCTGGAGATGAATTTAAGAAAAATACACTTCAAATGTAACATCACTGTCATACATAACGGATGATGATGGGCATTTCATTGGTGCAGAGACGTATTAGCGAAGTCGGGGCGAGCGAGCGCTGGAGAGGCTGGGCTCAGTCGGGATGTTTGCACACATTTATCTCCATACATATTTATGCATCTGCAAAACGTGCCACGCTCTGGGGATAAGAGAGCCAGTTCTCTCCGTTGTAAAACGTTCCTTCATTTAAAATAGAAAGAGAAATTGGTGATGGCACACTAAGAAACTTACCCTTTACCTTCTGCTTCATTTACAAGTCATAAAAGTTTTGTTCTATTTTAGTGTCAGATGAGGTTACTAACATTATAAAAAACGTACTATGACATCCTCTAAGTATTTTAACCGCGTGTACACATATACCATCCAGATATGGCAAATGTAAACGTAACTTACATATGCCTATATGTAAATAATGTTAATGTGTATGTGATGTAAGTAATGTTCATATATTACTGTGTAAATGATAAGTATCTGTAAATAATGTCAATCCATATGAGTTTGTGTAATGCGATCAGTGTCATTTAATTTACATCTTACCTTTGGCAAACAGTAAAAATAAAAACAATACATGTAGTGGAAAATTTTTGATAGAGTCTTAAAATCAGCCATCTAAAAAGTAATCAGAGAAAAACTCTGAAGACGGTAAAACGGCCAGGGGTTGGGTTCAGGGGGATAAGTGGAGGGGGGTGCAAAGAGGATTTCTAGGGCAGTGAAATTACCGCGTGATGCCCTGATGGCGGACACATGACGCCGCACATTTGTCCAGACGCAGAGAACGCGCGGCAGCAAGAGTGACCCCCATGTAAACTGTGGACTCTGGGCGACTATGATGTGCCAGTGTGGACTCATCACCGGGAACAAATGCCCCACTCTGGTGGGGGCGTCGATACAGGGAGACCGCGCAGGAGTAGGGCCAGGGGGGCTTGTGGGAAATGCCCGTACTTGCCCTCAATTTTGCTGTGAACCTAAACTGCTTAACAAATAGAATCCACGGGTGCCTGGGTGGCTCAGTCCATTGAGCATCTGACCTCAGCTCAGGTCATGATCTCGCGGTTCATGAGTTCCAGGCCCGCGTTGGGCTCTGTGCTGACAGCTCAGAGCCTGGAGCCCGCTTCTGACTCTGTGTCTCCTTATTTCTCTGCCCCTCCCCTGCTCAGACTCTCTCTCTCTCTCTCAAAATAAATATTAAAAAAATACAATAAATTCTTTAAAAAATTAATCTAGCTCCTTTTTAACTGTAGGTCCTCAGAGCTCAAAGAATGCAATTTAATGTCTATTTGGAATGTGCTTGAATCATAGAGTATGTTGCCCTTTCGACTGATCTGTGTTACGCTGGGACTTTCCAACACACTTTGGGCTCCATCAGTGATTATCAGAGGAGAGCAAAGCCCTCACAGGTAGCCCCGGTTGTAGGCAGATGCCAGGAGCCCTTGTGAGGGTTTGCCACCGTACTGGGTACAGGCAGGTGGCTGCGGTCACACAGAGCACCCTCTAAGTGAGACACGGTGGGACAGCTGGGGGTCGGGGGTCATGGGGAACAGCCCCACACCCAGCAGCTGGAGACCCAAGTCTAAGATCCTAGTTGAGTGACAAAAAGGAAAAGTCATCTTCAGTCACCATTCTCCATGTTTGCTCTACCTTACCTGGAGTCTGTGACTTTACCAGTAGACAACCTGCCCAACAGGGACACCGGGATTGCTATGGCACCCTTTCGCCTTGAGTGCCGTCCTCAGTATCTTCCCCTGTGCAAAGGCAAGGGGAGACTACAGCACCTTTGCCTGTGTCCCTATGGGTCCCAAAAGAGAAAAGCCAAGACTCTGAGGGCACATGCATGGACTCAGGGCACAGTGAACTGTAAGATCTGAGGGGGAAACACTTCCACGAAAAGACTTTGTTTTTCTTTTATTCTAAAGATGACACCAACTGAGGTCACTCACACCAATTTATGGGGTCCTTGATAAAGGACACAAAACAAACAAAATGCAAGAAAGAGCTGACTTTTAGAGCATCCGGGTGGCTCAGTGGATTAAGTGTCCGACTTCCGCTCAGGTCACGATCTCATGTTTCTTAAATTTGAGCCCCGCGTCGGGCTCTGTGCTGACAGCTCAGAGCCTGGAGCTGCTTCAGATTGTGTGTCTCCCTCTCTCTCTGTCCTTCCTGCCCTCACGTTCTCTGTCTCTCTCTCAAAATAAATAAATAAACATTAAGGAAAGAAAGAAAGAAAGAAAGAAAGAAAGAAAGAAAGAGAAAGAAAGAAAGAAAACGAAGGAAAGAAAGAAAGAGGAAGAAAGAAAGAAAGAAAGAAAGAAAGAAAGAAAGAAAGAAAGAAAGAAAGAAAAAGAAAAAAGGAAGGAAGGAAGGAAGGGCGAGCAGAGTTTTACTCCAGGTGCTGCTGGTGTGTGAGGACGTTCGGGAGGCTTCCGGGATTTCGGAGTTTGCTCCCTTGATGGAAATGAAACCGTCTTCAGGAAACCTTGGTGAGGCACATGCTTCACGGGCACCTATGACCCAGCCCACACCTTGGAGGTTCACGCCAGCCATTTTATTCCTTGTAGTGACACCGAATGACCCAGTATCTTGTAAAATGAAATTGAAATCTGCAGTGAGGCAGTGCTTGTGCTATTAAAATGATTTTTCCCTTGTAATGGAGTGCTGCCAGTCCAACCATTTGTGAATTGCAATTAAAATCTGAAGCCGGCAGCACTTTTGCAATTAAAACTGGCATTTTTGTAAAAAAAAAATTCTGCACCAATCTAGATAATTAGATAGGAACTAAAATGCCCATTTATTACGCATATGGACATGTATGAGGAAATAATTTGAAATTTATTATTCAAGATATTCTCTTTTTAACGAGGAATATGCTAAGTTCTATGGCAAAACAAATTGTTTTCATATTCCATGTGAGTGAACCCACTCGAGAGCATCGATATTACGTATTTACTCACTAGTGATTTTCTTCCGTATCTTTACAAGCTTCTCTTTGACTCTTTGTTGTAACGGTAAATTGGGGCCGTCCGGCCCCTCACATGCACATAAGAAAAGGACCAGAATCTCTTGTGGGGCATCAGTCGCGTGGGAGTTTTGATTTGCCAAGTGAACTACAGTTTCTCAATCAGTTTGTGGCAACTCTCAAGAAACCCGAGAACCGTCCTCATTACGTGAAGGTATTTGGAAGTACAGTTCTCCGAGTGTTTTCGCAGGAAGTCAATGATGTGACCAAGAAACAATGAGAACGTTCCAGGTGAGGACCCTTCTGCCTGGTGAGGCCAGCTCTCCAGTCCACAAGAGGCCTTGTGGGAGGAGCAGCTGTTGGTAATCGTCCCTGGATGGTGATGAATTGTGGGGTTCAGTTTCCTGATTGATCTATTTGAGAGAATTCAGAAAACTCCGCTTAAGTCGAAGCTTCAAATTCACCTGCCCACAGTGGCACACGTGGTCTGTGCGTTCAATATTCATGCAAAATTTCTGTAGAAATGGGCTTTAAACTACATTTTTATGGTCGTTTCCTGCCATGAGACTCTCTCTGCAGGTACAGTCACACTGATTTATGACTTTATGTCTAGTATTGGGAAAGCAAATGCAGAACCGGGAACGGAGACTAACCCCGGGCAAAACCGCTTTGCTTGTTTTCCGCCACTGGAGGCGTGGTCTCCGTGCGAGCGCCAACTGGGAACGTTCTCGCGCGCTGAACGCTCCGTCTTAAAACACGGGCCTTGGCACGTTGGCTTCCACGAGTCAGTCCCTAGGCTCGGTCGTTGCATCCCGGCTCCTCATTCTTCCTTAAAACAGCTCCCCCTTAAGCTTTGCTCCAGCCTCACAGTCACGTGCTTCCGCGGGTCCCAACCCCAACGTTTCCTCCCGAGATGGTAGCAAGTGCAGGTGCCTGGGGGACCACCCACCCCCCTCATGGGGAAGACGCTTGCCTTTTTCGTACGTTTCCAGAAAGGGAAAAGAATTAGAAAATAGACGTTTTCAAATAACCCCACGCGAAGCTGCCTGGACCGCTGAGTTTGCAGGGGGGTCTGTCGGCGAGGGGGTGACTGGGCCCAAAGGGGGAGCAGAGAGAAGGTGGGCGGGAAGGTAACCAGAGCCAAGGGCGCTGCCCCGGAGAAAGCAAAGCCGAGTCCACAGAGGCAGGACCGTCTGCGGCCAGTGACTGTGGGGCCCCGCGCGAGGGCGCCGGCCGCAGGGGGGCGTCGGGGCTGAGAAGGCCCTCGCGGGCTCCCTGGCCCGGAGCGGCTGCAAGGTGCCGGCCAACGCGGCGTTTCCCTCCGGGGGCAGGTGTGGGGGCGGGTGGCCCAGCGGCCCCCCCCACAAAGGCTCGGAGGCCCGGGAGCACCCCCCGCCCGCGCTGCCACCGTTTTCGCAGTGCAACACTCACTCACCCCACTTATCTTATCTCGCTCCGAATTTACAGAATTAGAAATACAAGGCATAATGGCGAGAACGCTAATTCCCTGATTTACTGAATCTGCACATTCACGTTGAAATAAAGGGTTTAGTTCCCAGCTCCCCATTCCATCATTTCTGCCTGCGTTACCGGGGACACTTGTCCGGGTTTCTGTTTTTATGCCGACGGGATTCACCACCATAGTCCGCGCCCTTTTAAAGCACATGATTCAGCATGTTAGTGTATTCCCACGGTTGTGCGACCATCACAGACCGATTTCAAAAGGTTTCATCAGCCCCCAGCTAGACGTGTCCCCCTTAGCAGCCCCTCCCTACGCCCTCCCAGCGGGCTCTCTGTCCCTGTGGCCTGGCGGAGTGGGGACAACTCATCCATGCGGAGTCCTGAACGATTTTCGTGGCTTTTCTGGGGCGCCTCTATTTTTTCCGGGACATCTGTTTGATTTTCCAGACGATCGTTTCCTTTTCCACATGTTCACCTCCCTTTCTTTGTCAATGGAGCCAAAGTGGCTGCTTCTGGCTGGTTTGGGGTCTCTCCAGAGCCGTTGCTCCCAGGAGTCCCTCCCCCAGCTTGCTGGGGTTGCTCGGCCAGACTGTCTCATCTGCGTGTAACACGTTCCACTGAAATTGGGGTCCCACTCACTCCGGAAATCCGAGCAGCAGGACCGCCTGCCTGTAGGCAGAGGTTCGGAGCCTGGCCCGCCAGACTCCGGGGCCTGCGCGGCATCCCTTGTGCAGCCGGACCCCAAGGCTCTGCACAAAACCCCCTCGACTAGTTAGGGTCTGCCCACCTCCTGATAGGAAGAGACTACTTACCCAGGAATAAATTTCCATCCTAACATCCTCTTTGTAAAGATGTAAAATTTCGGAGATGGACGGGCTATGAAGTAGAAAGGAAGGCATAGTTCTCCTCTCAGAGAGAAAACATTACAATATAAGGTGTAGGCCAACTGGCATTGTTTTAGCGTGTTCTGAGTGGGAGTAATTAGCGATATCTATTTAGAACAGAGGTTTTTCTCTCCTGCTTTCCCTTCAGTAAAATAAAAGAAATGGTAAAGGAAGAGACAAGGAATGTACGTCGGCCGAGATCTCTGAGGCTCAGCTCTTTCTGCGACGTGGACATTAGTACCTTGAAGACGTACTGTGCTCATCAAATTTCTATCAATACTCATTTACTAATATCAATAATAATCTGTTTCCCAGCGGACCAGTGTCCCAGGCGGGGGCCGTGGGCTCCTCACGGCCCCCTGAGCTCTTCAGCGTAAGTGTCGATAAAACTGCCTACTGCTCCCAAGCTATTGACAGTTATTAAAAATGACCTTGATGTAATGTCATGCCTATGAAAACAAAGGCGGTGTGCTAAGGATTAGGAGAGCCCCGGTGAAGGAACCCCGGGTGGCCCTGAGCCAGTGGGCAGGGGCGGCTCTGCTTCCCACACGGTTATTGGTTTTCTTCCTTCTTTCCCAGGTGACCTGCCCCTGGGCTGAGGCACCTGCTCTCCCGCGGGCTTGACCGGAGCTGCTCGGAGCCCTGTGTGTTTCGCAAAGAGCTGTCATAGTGCATCGTTTCGATAGTTAATGTGCTGGGAAGTATCGTGAGCGGCTCGTGACCTCTGAGCACGTGCCAAACGGCTGGTCACTGCGGGCTGGCGGCCGCCTGCTCCCAGGGCACAGAGGGCGACGGGTCAACAGTGTTGCCCTATTTCTACCACTTTGAGGTGCAGTGATCAGGCTCCGTTTGAAAGCCTGCTTTCCCCTGGAGCTGCAAACTGGGGTTTGGTGGCAATTTTAACAGATGGTCCTTGTTTGCACACTAACAACTGTGGAGTGTGAATACGGAGTAGCCAAATAGTTTATTAATAATTGCAACCAAGGCTGGAAGGCTTCCCTCTGTCTCTGTTCGCACAGACACGGTGGAGGTGGCATGGGAAGAAACGGAAACGGTGTCTAAAACCAATCGATTTTTGAGAACACTGCTTTCAGATGGCTTAGAATTGTTTCTGTCCAGTGACCAACGTGTAGATTCTAAAAATTCCTTGTGCGTCTTACCTCCTGTAGCAGGGACCCCGTTGCCTCGGCGGCTTGCTCGCGAGGCAGGGGCCGCCAGCCTATAGACCACGAAGCTTTCGATTTCAAAGGAACATATTCTTTCCAAAATGAAAGTACTGCATCTCTTGCTTCAGCTAAATCTTGAGCTGACGAAGGTCATTCTGTCCCTTCGTCATGGGCATCCCTGTAGGTGATCACCAAGATCCTGCTAGGAATTTTCCTTCATTTTATCAAGTAATAGCTTGTGCTGCAATATTTTTTTTTCAGTTGATAACAAAAATGGTCCTGAGAAAATTCAGAACAGTTTCTTACTGATGAGGGTTTTCACTGCTTGAGACTCAATGGCTAAATAAAAGCAAAATGAACTCCGCTAGGAAGGCACACCCCTGACAGTAGCATCAAGCAAGTCTAAATATCAAAGGCTTGTTTTCTTTTTCTGTTTCTTTTGACAAATGTCTGTATAAAATTTGAAATTTCTTGGATTTTGTGTTTTATTTTTGATTTTTAAAAAAATTTTTAACGTTTATTTTTGAGAGAGAGGGAGTGCTCATGAGAGAGTGCAAGCTGGGGGGGGGGGGCGGAGAGCAAGGGAGACACAGGATCTGAAGCGGGTTCCAGGCTCTGAGCTGTCAGAGCCCGACGTGGGGCTTGAACTCACAAACTGTGAGGTCATGACCCGAGCTGAAGTCGGACGTTTCACCGACAGAGCCACTCAGGTGCCCCTGGATTTGATTTTTTGAGTGCAGGGTAGGGGTGATGAATCCAACAGATAACTCCATATGTGTATCTCTGTTACCTCTGTGGTCAAATCACATACTTGAGAACCATCTAGTAAGTAGGCTTATGATTGTTTACGTTAATGGGACAAAATACAGAAGTACACGGCACTAAAAAATGGCTGTGTGGTCTTGCCACTGAGATTACTGATCTATGTGCCATCTAGCTATCTCTCTATGCATTTACTATTGATCTATCATCTATCTATCTATCTATCCATCCTATCTATCTATCTATCTATCGTCTATCTGTCTATTATTATCTGTCTATCTATCTGTCTACCATCTATCTGTCTTTCCATATATCATCTACCCCTTCATCGTACCCCACCTACCAACAAGTCCATCCATCTGTGGACAGAAGTGGCTCCTCGGGAGCTGGGATTCAGTGCCACACAGCGAGGGAGTGGGGGAGGCTGGCCGAGCTGACCTTCAGGTTCTCGGCACACAGACCGCAGTCCTGCCATGGAACTTGCGGTGGCCGGTGCACTGGCTCCGGCTTCTTTAGGATGTGTCCCACAAGTCCCGGACGGCACGGATTCGGAGGATCACCCACGGACAAGCCAAGATTTACGGAAGCTCAGTTCCCAGTGGAGAGCTCCCAGTACACCGTTGGAGCAAACAAGACAAGTCTGGGCACATTGGAGAGGGTCAGAGGGACGTTTCAGCTTTATTTGCGTCAACCAGTCTGGAGAGGGTCAGACCAGCCCGTGATTTCTTCTGCAGGGAACGTGAGAGCCTGTAAGCCAACACTGGCTTCCCCAGCCGGGCTGGGAAAGCCATCCAGGGGACTGAGTCGTGGGCTATATGACCGGGGGAGGGAGGGAGGAGGCTGGGAGGATTAGAGGCGTGAGAGTCCCACTGACCGGTCACGAACTCCATCCGGAAGCCCAGCCATGAGCAGCTGGGGCGGGGTGGGGGGGGGGCTTCACCTGCAGATCCCCCAGCTGCCCCAGGCATTACACACACACACACACACATGCACATGCACACACACGTGTACACTCGCATCCCCACTGGCCTCTGTGGGCACGCTCCCCATGGCAGTGAGGATGAGCATTGGCAGTGCTTACCAAGGCCTGCCAAAAGCTAGCCAGGATCTGTGGGCCAGGGAGAGACCACGGACTTGACTCCTTGGTCCACCCTTGGGAGAGCAAAAGCCCGAATTCATGCAAGATGGAGAGAAAGTGCTCAAGTAAGAATTCTCCCATGACAGGAAGCAAGGGGCTGGGAGCAGGTAGATCCATAGAAAGTCCAAGGAAGCCTCAGGATCCCTAGTGGGGCTAACAGGGGGCTTTTCTCTCCCAAAGTCTATTAGTAAAGTCTGAAAGAGGTGACTGCTATTGCAAATGTGAAGAAAGCAAAGCAAGAATTTCCAAAAAAAAACAAAAAAAAAACCAAAAAAAAAAACAACAACAACAAACAAACAGGAATACAATCAAAGAAATGTGACATCACCAAAAGGTCATGAAGTCTTCTAGTCATGGATCCCAAAGACGCAGAGCCTTGCAATTTCTCCAAAAAAGAATTCAAAATAGTGGTTTTAAGGGGGCTCCATGAGCTGCAAGAAAACATGGAAACGATTCAACGAAGTTGGGGAAACGATATACAAGAAAACGAGAAGTTTAACAAAGAGATGGAAATCATAAAAAAGAACCGAACAGGAATTCTAGAGCTGAACCACACAGTGAATGAAATGCAAACAGCAAAAGAAAGCTGCAACAGCCAGACAGACCAAGCAGAGGAGAGAAGCAGGCAGGGAGAAGACAGAGGCTTTGGGATGATCCTCGGGGGAGAGAAAAGACAGAAAAGTGAAAGACAGTGAAGAAAGTCACATGAGCCATGGGCCACCGTTGAAGCAAGAGAACCGTTGGAATCCCAGAGCAGAAAAGAGTAGGAAGGGGGCAGGAATACATTTAGAGGAATAATGGCTGAGAACTTTCCAAAATTTGGGGAGAGGTTTGGACATCCAGGTTCATGAAGCTTGAGAGTCATGGATTGAACTGAAATGGCTGTTCTCAGTCTGTAGCACAGAGCAGAGAAAAACAACCTAAAACCTGCACTCAGAAATAATGGGGAAAGTTCACTGTCAGAGTGTCATCCATACTGCCTTGAAGCCATCAGAATGCCCATACAGGATGCTCTATGCTTGAGTAAGAGAACAAGGAACATTGTGTGTACGTTATAAAAATGTGTGTACATTTAAAAAAAAAGTCAGGAAAATAACAGTGGCAAAGTGCTTACGTTAGAGGAAAATTCAAGAAATGGAACAGAATCCAAGATCTTAAGATCACGTCATAGAAAACTTGATTAGAATGTGTATCTGACAATCAATAGAATAAGGATTAAAATACAAGGTGATAAAAGAAGATAAAGATATAAAAAGGGGGTGCCTGGGTGGCTCAGTCGGTTAAGCGTCCGACTTCAGCTCAGGTCACGATCTCACGGTTCGTGGGTTCGAGCCCCACGTCGGGCTGTGCTGACAGCTGGGAGGCTGGAACCTGCTTCAGATTCTGTGTCTCCCTCTCTCTCTGCCCCTCCCCCGCTCATGCTCTGTCTCTCTCTCTGTCTCTCTCTCAAAAATAAATAAGTATTAAATTAAAAAAAAAAACCAGGAAGATCATCTAACAAAAGGATAATTGTTGTTTCTGAAACAGAGACACCAAAATGTGATTTGAAAATAATATGCAAAGATACGGGAATTTCTCTGATGTGAATGAAGAGCTGAGAATATAGTTTTCAGGGATCCAGACAGAAAAAAAAATCATATTAACCACAAAGGGAAAGTAGTAGATTGATCTCAGAATTCTCTGTCACCAAAAGAAAATGATGCAATGTCTACAAATATTTGGAGAAATGATCATTTGACCTAGGAATATTATACTGAGTCATAATGTCATTCAAATATAAAAGTTATATGTATCAAAGAACCAGGGAAAGTGGATACAACCCATCTCTGGGCATGAGGGAAACTATTTGTCAATGGAATCAAATTATAGCATTTAGAAATTGTGTCTGGCTGCCAATATGGAGATCTGATCAACAGTGGGGTTGACGAAATAGAAAACGCAGAGACCGGCAGCCTAAGACATGCCCTGTGCCAGGAAATGACACCCATTAACCCTGGATCCTTCTGTTTTTTTCAGCTCTCTACTTTAGGCCCATTATTACAGACTTCACGTTACCTCAGGATCAAATGATGGCATTTGATGGCCATCTCGGCCAGCCCCTCCAATCGCGTTTTCTCCTGCAAGTCTGAAAGTTGACAATCTCAGTCCTCATTTCGGTAGTCCTCTCTTGGCAGAGTGGGTCTCTCCCTCTTGAAACACTTTCTTAACTTGCCTTAGGGACCCTCACCTCCTACTTCCTGTCTCCTGGCCCCTCCCACCAAGCCCCATGTCCAGTCCCCTCTTCTTGAGGGTCTGTTCTCATATCACTTGTCTTCTGAATCTACCCTTTTTCTGTCAAATATCACCATGCAGACCCCTCCATGTGCGCCTTCCACCATGCACACCCCCTCAACGTGCACACCCCCCCACCGTGCACACCCCCCACCAGGCACGCTTTATCGCCCACGCTTTATCTTTAGGTCAACAGCCATCATCCTGAACACCTACTGCGTGCCAGATGCTGTCCTAAAACTAAGGGCGAGCGGCAAAGAAAAAAGAGACATTTAGGAGGGCAGTGAATCGTGGAGACAATCAAACAATAAAATAATCAAGTAAGGAGTATATTATGTGTTCTCTAGAATAAAAGCTCCATCAGGGCGAGGACAATGTTTGACCTGTTCGACACCGGGTCTCCTACCGAGAACGAGGCTCGGTGCAGGCTGGCACTAAATGTTTTCCGATGGGTGTCATTTTCATGAGTGAAAGACAATTATGGAATATAAAATTTGAATGCTCTTTAGAATACAAACATAATAACCCGGGGAATTTTATTTACTATTTCTTTAGATACTGCCTTTATATGAAAGAATTACCTTTACTCAGGTGCATTCAGTGATCTCCTTCATATTACATTAGCAAGTAAATAATTAACATATTTGGCAATAGTTGCCTTTTCTCCTTCATATAGGTATATGAATATATATATTGAACGTATTGAATGGATATGAATATATGACTATATATTCACAGATATGAATGGATGGATGTACATACACACACACACATACACGTATATGTGGCCATCTCGCTAAATGTCGGTTACATTACTGGAACTAGATGGCATATATTAAAAATTCTAATCAGCTTGTCAAATATTATCCATCAGTAAACAAGGGAAAGACACTTTGGGCCTAATAAGATAATACCTGTTTTCCAAGTTTGTGGCCTAAAAGCAAGGGTGTTGGGGTGAGATTGAGTTTCCTGATAATGGCCTATATGTCATGTCAGCAGTGACGGGTACAGGTCACCAGGCTCATGTTTCATCATCCTTTTTGTTTCCTGTTTTGCATCCATCCAATCCCTTCCGAATGAATGTGCGAGGTGTCGGATCTCAGGTGTGATTGATAATTCCCCCACATGTGACTAATTTTCCAATACATCCCAAACGGAGCCTCCCATCAGCCGTTGTGCACTGACTTCTTTCCTCTGTACCGAAGGCGGGCGAGAGAAACTCGTCTGTACCTTGCACTTCGGATAATGGATCCCTCCCCCTGGCTCCTGCCCACCAGAGACGATATTTCAGCACGGCGGTTAATCACCTCCCTATTCACACGCACGGACTTTCATCCCCGTGAAAGCGCCAAACGTGTCTGGAGGT
The DNA here is from genome assembly GCF_028018385.1 of Neofelis nebulosa. Taxonomy (NCBI): domain Eukaryota; kingdom Metazoa; phylum Chordata; class Mammalia; order Carnivora; family Felidae; genus Neofelis; species Neofelis nebulosa. The sequence continues at coordinate 1,941,483 of NC_080792.1, read as the reverse complement.
GCAGCCCGTCTTGGGAGCAGACCCAGGTCCGGCCTCGTGAGTGTGGATGGGAGTCGAGCCTGCCCCGGCCTCCCTCGGACCGAAGCCAGCCGGGCCCTTGCCGCGCTGCACACATTTACACGTGCACGGCCCAACATGAGAAACGTCCAGGATGTGCTCGTCATCTCTATCCCCAACGCCCACAAAAGTATCCGAAAGAAGAACAAGTTTTGTAATAAGACGGGATGTCCAACGTCCAAGTCTTTGTCAGTTTAATTGCCTTCCTCTGAGGGAAGTGGGCACAGGCTGTCCCAGACACGGACACGTCACAGCGGACACGTTTCTGGTGCATTCCACTGTTAGTGGAGAAGAGATTAATCCTCTCTCCTCTGTTTGAACCTTAGGGCATAACTGATCCAATGAATGCGCACACACCTCTAGCTGCCCATCCAATAAACACGTCCCCTTGTCCAAAACACCAATTTTCTTGTGGAAGCGATGCACCTATAGGGGTTCATTTCATATGCGAACTCAGGTAGGCCACGATACTCCCATATTTGAATCAGTTCAAGAAATCATGTAAAGTCATTGGGTAGATTTTTTTTTTAAAGAGCCTTATTTGGAACTAGACTTAATTTGTTCTAGCATTTAAAAGTACGGTTATTGCATGAAAAGAGAGAGAGAAGGAGAGAGAGAGGGAGAAACAAAGAAAGAAAGAAAGAAAGAAAGAAAGAAAGAAAGAAAGAAAGTTCTAAACAGCAGATTCTGTGCAACCAACATGTAAACGTATAACTGGAAGACAGAGCAGAACAAGAATTCCTCCTGAAGAAAACAGGCTGACAAGGTGAGGGGCTAATACAAGAGAAACTGGGACAGGAAAGGTCATCAGTGTCCCAGGCAGTTGGAGTACAGACTAGAAAACACACAACAGCACAATTGGTGCTGATGACCAGCGGATAATGTACCTGTTAACCATTTTAAAGGTGAGGTTCCAGATGTCATGAATGCTCTAACTCATTGAACGAGCCCGTACTATTTATAATATTTATAAAATGATAATCCCCTAACATTCAAAAATTATTGTTCCCATATCAAAGACAAGGGGACTGAGGCAGCAGAAGGCCGAATCAGGTAACCAAGGTTATAAAGTTCTGAGACCGTGAAACCAGAATTTGAATTCTGAACGTCCGACTCCAGAGTGTGGACCCTCCCTACCTTTAGTAACTCAGTGGAGTGATGACCAGAAAACTTTGCAAAATCTTCGAGACATGAATTTTCTGAAGAGCCTCGGTGTGTCAGGGAATTTTAAGCTTCTAAAGTGGAGAGTTTCTTAAGAATATAAAGTAGAAATGAGAGAAGTCAGGAGTGAAAGCAGGGACAGAGAGGAAGAGTATGTAATCACTATCCAGCCCTGGTTCCCAAGGTGTGAGGTCAGGAGAGATTGTCTACAGATTCAAGAGTCACATGAGTTAGAAGGTCATGGGACAGGAAGTGTCATAGGAGTCGTGTAGAACACACATTACATGTTCTAATGTGTGTCCATTCTAATGGACATTAGAACATTACATGTTCTAATGTATGTCCATTCTAATGGACATTAGAACATTACATTAGAACATTACATACATTAGAACATTACATGTTCTAATGTATGTGTATTATGTCCAGCATATATCACACGATGCATATATAAGGTGCATTGTTTCATATATGATATATAATTATAAAGCTAACTCCGCATTTATCACAGTAAAAATGAAACCGTCCATGTCCACATTAAATATACAAGGAAGAGTAGGACAAGCGTATTATTTAGCAGTGTGACGGGATCTACCAGAACTCCTTATAAGGAGTTCCCTGTAGGACATCCAGGGAGACAGGAATAAGGCAGAAATGGCTATTTTTCATTACAAACCCTTAGGTATTATTTGATAGATGTATTTCAGTAATGTCTGGTTTTACTAAGTTGAACCATACAAAATCGCCACTTGTGTAGATTGAGAAAAAGGAAAAAACCAGAACAGTGTCGATTTCATATAGGTCCTGGTGTTATGACTTTCCAGGCAAGTTTTTATAAAGAAACAGGTCCTGGGGCTCGGGGTCGACAATGAACAGTCCCAACAAGTGGAATCTGCTCCAGGGTGAAGATGTGCCCTGTTGCCCAACAGGGTTTTCACATCAGAAACGGAATTCTATGTAAAAAAAAGCTCTGTGGAACTACTTTCTCGAAGTATTAGCTGCTGTTGAAACCGCCTGTTCATTGTACTTCTCTCTTAGGTTTTCCTCAGTAATTTATCAATTTAAAACCGCTATTGTATTATTATATCTCTCGCCTATTTTTAAATCCTGAATACCTTAAGCATTTGATCAAATGGTGATGAACACTCAGGCATAAATTCTGCATTTCACTTATTTACTTATTTATTTAATGTTTATTTCCTTATTTTGAGAGACAGAGCACGCAAGCGAGTGGAGGAGGGGTGGAGAGAGAGGGAGAGAGAGAATTCCAAGCAGGCCCCAGACTGTCAGCGGAGAACCGACATGGGCCTGGCTCCCGTGAACCACCAGATCGCGACCTGAGCCGAGATCAAAAGTTGGATGTTCCATCCACAGAGCCACCCAGGCACCCCTAAATTCCGTATTTTAGTATGAAAAATAATCGCCTTCCTTCTCCGCAGTGCTGTCCATGCAAAATGCACTCAATATATTTTTATTCATGTAAGTTCTATAGAATCCGTAATTAAGTTACTCATCAGAAAAAGCCTCCGGTTTTGATTCACGAGTTATTTGTAGCCTCATTCCTGGTCTGTTATGGTAGCTGCATGATAAACGGCGATCACGCCGTTGACTTAAATTTAGTTCACCGTTCTTAACACTTGCCTCTAAGCTTAGCTATTACGTGTGGGCTATTTATATGGTAACCTTTTCGCGTGTACCCCTGTGGGTTTGTTCATTTTTTTCTGCTTTTTGACAAAGTTCCAAATATTGATTCTGCAACACAAAGGCACTAATTCTGGGGATACTTAGTTTGGACCTTTGATGCTTCCTCGCAGGTGGGGTTAGATCCTTGTTTGGGGATGAAATACAGGCTTCCCTCGTGCTGGCTTCTCCTGGGCTCCCCTTTTGCCTCGGCCTTGCACGGGTTTAAACAGTAAGAGAGCATTTCGGTGCCTCCGATGCTTGCTTTGGCCCTGGGTAGTGGCAGTGCTAGGCAGGGTCAGCGCGCCTGAAGTCCGGGCCATCGGGGCTCCCCACTGGCCGGCCGGCGCACTTGGACGTTCTTGGACACTCCACCCCCAAATCTCTCAGTTTCTCACCTGTGAAATGAGGGCTGGGCTCTCTTCCCATGTCAAGATGGGAAGCTCCAGCAAACAGTAGATGGACCCGCCCCCTTGTGTGCCTGGGCGAGACTCCGACCAGAAGTCTCGCCTCAGGCTGGGGACACAGCACGCTGGAACCGGCACTTCCTACTGGGACCCAGAACTGCGCTGCCTTCCCACTCACGGCTCCCGATGCCTCAGTGTCTTCTGGCACCTGTCGTGATTCTGAAGCCACATCCGCAAGTCCCAACAGTCCCTGCCAAACGAAGCGATCATGTGTTTCAGAAAGCGGGCCGGTTTTAGACCATACTTGCTGACGGCTGGAATTACTCCCATACACCACCAACCACTGGGCCTAAACCCCCACTCCACTGGGAGGTTATAATACAGCCGTTTAACACACCATCCAAAGCTGAATTCCCTAACTACTTAATTTTAGCCCCAGGTTCTCCCTGGCCGAGTTCTTTTTAAACCATAATGGCCGCATTGCAGAACACAGATTAAATACACACTTCTCTGCACACACAGCGCTCACACGGCTCCCTCATCAGCGACCGGTGTTCAGAGAAGGCTTTTATCCTCCCTGGGTCATTGCCGATTAATGTGTGATTTTGAATACACGCATATGAGTTCCTCAGCTCTCCTCTCAAATCCTTAGGCACTTGTGCAAGTCTGCACGATGCCTCAGGACCTCTCGAACACACACTAGAGTAGGTGTCTCCACGCGGGCATCTGGTGCTCAGCTCACAAACAAGGCCCGCTTCGGAAACCAGACACGTGCGCAGAGCCTCGCGTAGTCCTGTCCTTATTACTTCGACACGGGCTTCTACAGATGAATTGTTATTTCTGACATGTGCGCCTTCACTACATCAGGCAGCTGAAACTGTAGAACGATGGAGTTAATTGGTTGGTTTTCATAGATTTCAATAAAAAAAAACAGTTGGTTTACATGTCGCAGCGTTTCGCTACCGTCTGATTTCAGGTTTGTAGACGTGGTTGCGTTTGTCGTCAGGGCACTTAAAAATTACTCGGCTTTTAAAGAGCCTCTAAGAGTTTCTAGATTTTTTTTTTTTTAATAATTGACGTGATGAAACAGGGCTACTAACTTGTCAGTTGTGCAGATGGTTTATCAAAGTCACCCAGACCACAGTTCGCATCGTTAAACCAGTTACGTGCACGAGAAAAACAAAAACAAAAACGCGTGCTTGCATATCATGGCATTTTGCAAAGTATATATTAAGGAGAATGCAACTGGTTTGTGACTCTTTCAGGAGAACATGTTTAATCTGAAGTTGGATTGTGAGTCTTGGCCTCACAAATTAAGGATCTTTCCCAAAGACGTGGACCCATAGAAATACCCAGTTAGCCTAAGACCCTCCTTCAGTTAAAGGTTTGGCCAGAAACAACCCCACCGCATAAGGCGGGTGGTCCGCATGGTGCGTTCAAGTCATGTTGAATTGATGAGGGCATATAAAGTTTCATATTTGTAACATACCTAACATATCTGCTTATCTGCCCCAAATCCATTGTTTGAGGGAATTTTTTCCCTATTTTTCTTGAATCCAGCGAAAAGTAGGTTCCAGGGAAACAGGGCTTCTCATCTCTGAGCCTATGTTTTGGAAATCACCTGCTTGTTGGAGCTTGACAGACCTGTATGTGTTTATGTTTAAAGGCATTTCCAACAGTCATCTTTTCAAATTAGAATAAAAACACACCCTGAGAAGACTTCTTTGTCTTCATTAAGGTTTACTCCAGTGCTCAGCAAAGAGCTAGTTTGGCTCGGGTCCTTCCGCAGCCACAACTGAAATCAACACACACTGTTACCGGTTTACCAGCTTTGTTCCCCCCTGCTCCCCCGGGACGAGCTGCCTGTGTGTGGTGGTGACCTCCCTGGGGTCAACGGGGCCACTTAGAAAGCCGGAGACCAGGCTAGCCTCGATGGAGAAGCTTGGGCAGACCCGTGGGCTTCTGGATGTGTGCCAGTTCACATGGCGTGCATCCCAGGTGTGCACAAGAAAAACAATTTTGGAAAAATGTCCAGAGCTTTGCCTTCTCTCTGCAAAATAAGCCATTCCCCCATCCTCCCCACCGTTCGCCCAGACATCCTTTTCTGTCATTTACTGACGAGCTCAGTGTTTTCATAGACACTTCACAGTACCAACTAACTCCAGTTTCTAAAGATGAGAATATTGATGACTTCACACTTTCCTCCCCATCTCTGGCTCTCATTCCGCCACCCATACTAGAAAACTCTCATAAAACACAACACTCGAGGACATGTGAAGCGTGTTAGGCAGGTTACTTTTCACTGTGCTGACACATGCCATTGTTTCCGGTTTTATTTTAACCCCAGTTTGACACGGGTAAATGTTTACTATTTAATTTGCTCTCCTTTCCTTTTGCTCCAAGGATGTTTCTTCAAATTTGTTTTCCTTCTTTTTGAAGTACTTACTTTCAGGGATAATTTTAGTAAGGATCCATTGGTAAAAACTCTCCATATTTCAGGGGCCTGTGTGAAGGTCAAGTCTTGTGTATGGTGTGAGGCAGGGGTCCACACAGTTTTCATACAGAGATGCCCAATTGTCCCAGCATCATTTGTTTGAAGCAATACGAAGCTTGAAGGGGATTTTTTTTTCCCCATTGGTTATCTGCAAGATTACTGTTGCAGGTTAGGGACAGGACAATGTGGCTTGATGATTACCTTCCAAGATGATCATTAAGGAGTGTTTTGAGGGTTAACATTTATCAGAGAAGGAAGACAGGCAGGTGGAGACAGGAATGGATTGGGCTGTGATAAAGGTTTAATGACATCGCAGCTGACCCCATGAAGCTGGAACAGCGTCACAGTTGTCCTGGATGGGTGGTCTTTATAGCCCCCACATCAGCCAGCCTTTGGGAACAGACTGTCCCTAGAAAGGGGGCATGATCGAGGTGAGATGGTCCTCTGGCAGAGACGCTCCCAGAGAGGCTGACAGCTCTGGGTGTTAAGCAGCAGCACAATCATGGGCCGGGAGGCGAGGTCCTTCCCACCTGAGTGGGGGCTCTGGGGAGGGGGCAACTCAGCCTCCCAGCAAAACCACTGTGATGTAATGAAAAGGAAATATGAATTTATTTAAATGTACCTTGCTTGATTCTTGTACTTCCTGAGATTTAGGATTTGTGGGCCTTATCAACTCTGGAAACTTCTTATCCACTAGCTTTAGACTATGACTTTCATCCAATTCTCTCTATTCACACTTTCAGATTTTAGAGTTCTAAGAATCCTTTCTTTCTGTCTCTGGACCTCAAAATCACACTTTCCTGTTCATTAAACCTACTCAATTTATTTATGTATGTATTTGTTTGTTTGTTTGTTTGTTTATTGTTTATATTTAAATTCCAGTTAGTTAATATACAGTGTAATCTTGGCTTCAGGAGTAGAACCCAGTGATTCATCTCTTACATCGGATGCCCAGTGCTCCTCCCAACAGGTGCCCTCCTTAGTCCCCATCACCTATTTAGCCCAACCCCCTACCCTCCTCCCCTCCAGCAACCCTCAGTTTGTTGTCTGCGTTTACGAGTCTTTTATGGTTTGTGTCCCTCTCTGTTTTTATCATATTTTTCCTTCCCTTTCTCTATGTTCCTCTGTTGTGTTTCTCAAATTCCACATATGAGTGAAATCATATGGTATTTGTCTTTCTCTGACTGACTTCTTTCCCTTAGCATAATACCCTCCCCTCCCATCCATATTGTTGAAAATGGCAAGATTTCATTCGTTTGGATCACTGAGTAATATAATATATTCTAATAATATATATATATGTATATATGTATATATACACATATATAGTTTATTTTGACAGTCCATTTGGGCTCTTTCTACAATTTGGCTATTGTTGACCGTACTATTATAAACATTTGGGCTCACATACCCTTTTGAACCTGTATTTTTGTATACTTTAGATAAATACCTAGTAGTGCAATTGCTGAATTATAGGATAGTTCTATATTTTTTTTAATTTTTGAGGAACCCCCACACTGTTCTCCAGAGCGGCTGCACCAGTTTGCATTGCCACCAGCAGCGCAAGAGGGTTCGCCTTCTGCCACATCCTTGCCAAAACACGTTGTCGCCTGAGTTGTTAACTGTAGCCATTCTGACAGGCGTGAGGTGATACCTCGTCGTGGTTTTGATTTGCGTCTCCCTGATGGTGAGTGACGCCGAGCATCTTTCCATGGGTCTGTTAGCCATCTGGATGTCTTTGGACACTTCTTTGGAGAAGTGTCTGGTCATGTCTTCTGCCCGTTTCTTTACTGGATTGTTTGTGTTTTGGGTGTTGAGTCCGAAGCTCATCCGTATGACTGGCAAGGTCCCGTGTGTCCTCTTAAGGTTTGACTCCGTGAAGCATCCCTACTGCAGGGCAGTTAAACCACCGTAGTAATACGTTGGCACGGATTCCTTTGTTCGTCCGCTCCACACTCACTCACCGAGCACCTGCTTTGTGCCAAGCACCATGCTTTTCAGGGCGATACAACATTCAATAAGATCTCAGCCGCTTACCGCCCAGCCAGGGGGCAGGCGTGCGCACACAGTCGGTGCCACCTGCTGGAAGATCTCCCCTGCGGAAGAACATGCAGGTGACATCCAAAGTGTCCAACGGCAGCGACGGAAGGGGCCCCAACAAATGGCCGCTGCCGACGACAGTTGGAGTTTGGTTAAGTCCTTTATAGATGTTGGCTACTAGCCCTGTGTCAGGTACGTCATTTGCAGATACCTTCTCCCCTTCCATCGGTTGCCGTTTCGTTTGGTCGGTGGCCTCCTTCGCTCCTTCTGTGTTGTCACCGAGAATTGCGAATTCTGATGTCGGCAGTCTCCGCAGGTGTGATTGTTCTGGCTTCCGTTTCCGCCCTTCCTCACAAGGTGGCTGTTCTGTGTGGTCTGTCATTTTTTAGTGTGAGCTCAGATTCCTAGAAACTGTATTTGTGGGGACGCTTTCAGGCCTGGGTTTAAATTGCATTCCTCCAGAGAGGATTCGCATTTCCAGTTGTGGTTAATAACTCTCCAGGCGTATCACCTTTAAAAAGTGATCCTTTCTCGTTCACCCACCGAGAAAGTCACCTTGGGGATCCCAACTCTGTGGGGCCGTTTTCTTCTGACTTTAGACCTTGTAGAACTGCCATGGTTTGGGACTCAGTATGGTCTCTCTAAAGCCTGATCTCAGCGACTGTGGATCTGTAATTGCCCCTGGAATAATTCCTCAGAATTCTACCATCTTTTTTCTTTGCAAAATACATTCCAAATCTCCGCGTTTCTACACTTCTTCTGCTACCACCAGGGCCGTCCTCTTGCTTACGAACACGGCTGCAGTGTCCTTCTTACCGTTCTCTCCAGTTTATTACGCCTTCCACCAATCTGTTCCGCACAGAGGGTCTATCACACTCACCAAGAAACACAAGGTAGCTTGTCCACTTAAGCTTTTCATGACACAGCCACACGATAAAATTAATTCCAAATAAATTCAAATAAATACATAAGTAGGTCCACAAGGCCTGGACTCTCTCACCCACGCCTCCTTCCACCTGCCCACGGACCGTGTGCTCCAGACTCGCTGGGATCTGTTCTGTTGACCAGGAAGATCAAGCTCCACATGCCCCTGGGACTTTGTATGTGCTCTACCCTCCGTAGGTACAATAGCCAAGGTCAATATCTGCAGGAGATCAAATCTTACCCCATCATAGGACGTAAAACCCGAGGAGCTCACTGTGGTACAGCCAGGAGAAATGAGTTTTGATGGTGAGTCCCAACATGCTTGCTCCCTCAATGGCACCATAGGCAAAACAACCGGGTCCACGGTTCTGGGACCCTCCGGCGTGGCAGCTTCCCCATCTGCACTGACCCCTCACTGGGGCCCGACGCTGTATCCCTGACCCTTGCACATCGTCGGCTCTCCCCGTTTGTGAGACGCAATAACCAGGAGGGAAGGTCCTGGGAGGATCCAGTCAGCTCGGAGCCACCCTTCCCGAAATTATTCAAACGCAGAAGCTTGGCGTGTCTCCTGGAACAGTGCGCTCTCTGCGTCTCGCGGGTAGATTCTTTTCCACCCCTGAGCTATCGGCTTGGCTTGCCGTTAGGACTCCCTTGTTCAAACCAGTTTTCTCTGCGATTGTGACTGGACTTCTTGGCACTTAGCACAATTGCACCCGTGCATTTACGTATATAGTTACATGCAACTTTCAGTCTGAAGTGTGCAGATAAAAAATATTTCACTTAAACGAAAGTTATATATTTTTCAAACAACCTAGTTTCACGGGATCCCCTGAGCGACCAGCCGTGCATATTACTGGGGTTACCACCTTGCCCCACCCCCGGCCCCGTGCCTGTTTTTTCCACCTGGCTCTGCTTTCCACGGGGGCCCCAGTCTGCCCTGCAGGGCCACAGCCACCAGGGCAATTCCTCTGGGGCCGTGGGCCTGCTGCGCCCTGGGGTCTGGGACCTGGAGCCTGTGGCCTCGTCCCCAGCTCTCCAGATGGCCCAGGTCTGGAATGTGGGGATACAGTGAGTCCTAAAGACTCAGTTCAATTTCTCTTCATCTCCCCACCTGGTGTTCTCCACTGCCTACCTGGTCAGTGTAGACCCCAACCCCTGGGAGGGAAGGGGTGCTTGGGACACACCGTCTCCTGCCTCCCAGGGTCACACCAGGGGCACAGGTCCCTCACCCCCTCACCACAGGCTCTTGGCCCCTTCTCCATCTCCCCTGGCTCAAGCACAATGTATTCAACTGTTCCATTGTTTAAGTTCCAGAGGAGCAAGAACCTGAAGCGAAGTGACTGGGTGCTTTTGTTGGGCTCCCAAAACATAACTATGTGTTTCAGATCAGGGGGTCTGAGACTCCTTCTTGGCGACGAAGCGCACGCACCCCAGGGTGCAGCACAGGAGTCTTGCCCATCCGTCATTGTCTGTCACCTGCAACCCCCAGACCCCAGAAGAAGGTGAGCACACTTGAGCCTCACACTTACAAAGTAGCGGACTGCATCCACCCATCAGTGTGTGCTTTCCCTGCTGCATTATGGATTTGAAAGTCCTTGTCCTGAGATTATGTAGACATGCATCTATATTTTCTTCGGGGAGAAGTATTGTGTGTGTGTGTGTGTGCGTGTGTGTGTGTGCGCGTGTGTGTGTGCATTGGGGGAGGCATAGTTAACATGTCAATCCCCTTGGAGCTGATTTTTCTTTGTGGTATGATGAACGATCTCTCGTTTGATTTTTTGTCGCCTCAACACTGTTACTTCAAAGCTAGTTTTGAATATTCTCTCTGCTGTGTGGTGTATCTGGGTAAGGAAAACACCCCACCGTAATAAACGGGGTGAACACATGCCAATCGTGTAAACTGCAGGGTTGTGTTATTCCGGACTCAGTAAAAATCCATAATTTTCAGTCTGTACTCGCAAGGCCCAGAAGTAAAAACACTGACATATCTACTATGTCTATTATGTAAACAGTGAAATGTCTTCTAGGTACTGAGAAAGTCCTGAGAAGTCATGGGCTTATTATTTCTGTATCTATCCCTAACCACCCCACTAGGAACAATAGAAATAGACCCCAGAAGATCAGGACTTCATTTTCCCACCATCTGGGAACCACGGCTGGCCAGAGGACAGGTGCCGAGAGCTGAATGTGTCCTACTGCAATTGGCAATCTCTTGGGGCCGAAGTACCTGGGCGTTTTCCGTTCTCTGTTCTTACACATCACGGCGTTATGAGATATTTGTCTGTTTCGAATCTGCCAGTGACTATGCCCACAGTATCCGTTTTAAAATTATTAGACTTTTAAATATGTTTTAACATCTGCTAGTGCTACCTGTGATGTCCACACGTCAAAATGTGTTCTTAGGTTCCCTCGGCTGTGACGCAGGAAGGGAGACGCTCGTGGGGTGAGGGGAAGGTTCCAAGCAGGCCCAACATCTTCAGCTGCCCAGAAGCTTTTCTTGAGGGCAGACCTCGCGTCTCCGCAGCGGGGGAGCACGGAGAGCGTGGGGAGCATCCCCGGTCACCTTCACGGTCGCACATTTGTTTTCGCCGTCGGCAGAGTGCAATTCGGCATATTTTCAAAAATCTAGTTTCTTCGGCTTTGCAGTTACTGGAAATTCTGTCCCATATCCTGCAGACAGATTGGCCTCGGGTATTTCGTGATGATGCAAAATGTCATTACTTACCTCGCTGCCATAGCGGTTCAGTGAGACGTTAGCTTTGACTAGATCTAAGGCTGTTAGAAGCCATTTGAGACTGGAAAACATTTCACTTTGGTATCAAAACATACATCGGGCATCACAATACGTGACCTGCTTTCGAGTGAGTTGCGTAACATGGAAACGATTCTATTTTGTAGAGAGGGATGCATATGTGGTAGGATAACAGCATTTTAAAGGAGCATTTCCCCCTCATTTCTCACATTCCATCCTGGGCTTCAGACTGTTCTTGTTTATTTTTCTGAGAACTCAGGGTTAAACACCTCCATTGGTATTGCAACGAGATTTATAATAAAGCAGAACAGGTGTGAGTTTTGACACGTCCAGCTGCAGACAGGGTGCTCCTTCCCGGTGTCCAAACTTTCATCAGGATCCTTTGTTGCACGATGAAACATGGGTAAAGCCCACTATTTTGTAAGCATGTGCACATCCAGACCCTTCATAATATTAGTTAAAATCAATGTGCTGCTTTTTTAATTATTGCTCATGGTACAAAGCAGGGAAGGGCTCATTTAGGAATGGATCGATATTGGAAAGGGATTGGTGGGTGGCAAGGCAGTACATCAGCCGGCTTGATGTAAAAATCATTGGGTCTGCGCTGCCGCGGTTTAGGTTATCAGTCTGTTTAGCCTCCAGCTGGCTGGGGGGCAAGGGAATAGGTGAACCTTCCACGAACCAGCTCTTCTCGCCGGGCGCTCCTGGAGGAGCTGCTCCCTGGCATCCAGCATCACACACGTCTTTAGCGAAGAGACGATTAAGGGAGCTTGCGTCCGCCCAGTGTGTATCGATCACATGTAGCAAAGTTTGGGCTGCAGCAGGGAAACCATTTTCCTTCTTCTTCTCCGGGCAGTTCAGGAAGAATCTCTCGCAAGCGCCCGTGTTGTCACAGACGGTCAGACAATAAACCGTTCTGGGGGCCACCTGAGTGTGCAAACGTGCAGGCTGCTGTCCAGCACAAGTGTGTGCAGGAGGAGAAAACAGAGGGAAGAGGGGCGGGGAGGGGGGTGGCAGTTGTGACCCCGGGGGGTGCCCCTGCAGCCAGACCACGTCGTTGCCATCTGGAAGTCCTAATTCTCGCTTCTATCTCCCACACTCGTACCGAGAGCGTTCTGAGGAAAACCAAACACCGAGGAAACTTCCAGGCTGTCAGAGCTCCAACACTGTCCCGTCCCCACGGCAGCTTCTCCAAATCTGCCCACATTCCCAATGTAGACTTTCTAATGAGACCATGCGCCGGAGTCATTGCTCTGTCACTGCAGGTAAGGGGATGTGACGCCACAGTTGTACCTGTTTCGACGATGATTGTTTTCAATGAGTGACATCTGCTTGAGGGAATGATTTTGTCGGTCCGTTGGACTCAGGGTCCACCTTGACCCTTGGACGGGGTGTTGCCTGACCAGTGGAGAGAGGAGACCGAGTGTGACCCAGAAGCGTCTGGCAGGCTTGGGGAGGGTCACTTGGTGATGACAGAGCTGCATTCACGGTGACGGCCCCTGTCCATTCACGTCCACCCTCTGGGGAGGCTGCCCAGCCAGGCAGGCCCTGGAGCCGTGTCTGAAGGATGCTCACCTGGGTGGACACCAGCCCTCCTCCCCAGTCCACACAGGCTGTGCTCACCCATCGACGGGATTGATTTCCGGTCACCACTGACCCAGGCTTGATTGGCAAACCTCCTATTTTTTTTACGTTTTAATGATCGTGTGCTGTTTATTTTAATTTATTTTTCCTTGACTAATCATTTGGCTGATCAAACAGTCTGAGGCTGACTCCTGGCCAGCATCGAAAGTAATTTTTTTTTAAAAAAAATTACACAAACAATCACACGCACCAACACTATTTGGAATGTCTAGTAAAAGCACCGACACGTTGTATTTTACGATTTTACATTGAGCAGTGAGATGCAAAGATGATTTATATCAGCCTTGGCTAAATGTATCAATGAAAACATAAGGAAAAAAAAAAGCAAATAAAAGAAAAACACAATGCAGTAAAACTATAGCAGAGATCCTACTTTAAGGGGCCCTAACATATGATATGAAATATCAAAGTTAAATGAACACGTTAATTGAAACCTGGTTAATCGGTTTAAAAAGGATTCTTTGTCTTTCAAAATACTCAGGATGCATTCAAGCGTTGAGCTCTTCAAATGTGTATGGCTATTTGTGTTAAAACTGGGTGTTCTGGAGGCGCCTGGGTGGCTCAGTCCCTTGGTCATCGGACTTCAGCTCAGGTCATGATCTCACCATCCGTGGGTTTCGAGCCGCGTCGGGCTCTGTGCTAACAGCTCAGAGTCTGGAGCCTGCTTCCCATTCTGTGTCTTCCTCTGTCTGCCCCTCTCCCACTCAAGCTTTGTCTCTGTCTGTCTCAAAAATAAATAAATATTAAAAAAATAAAAAATTTAAAAAAATGGGTGTTCTGTCCCAGTCTCAGTCTCTCTCTCTCTCTCTCTCCATCTCCTTCTCTCTGTGTCTCCATCAGTCTCTGTCTCTCTCTCTTTCTAATTTTCTCTCTGTTTCTTCTTTTTGTTGAAGCAAATCTATTTTTATTTACCTATTTTAGCTTAGGTGCCCAATTCTCTTTTGTTTTCATGGATGCAATATTTCTTTTGCCTCAGTGAAGAATGTACTATAGGGAGTGACTTAACAACCCGTTTGAATGGCTTGAGGTGGGTCCAAACCTGAGGTGGACCCACTCCCCGTAGAGTGATGAAATTTTGACCAACCTTTTTCTTAGAAATATTTTCACAAATACTAGATGTCGTATTGGGTTCTGTTCTAAGCAAAGGTGAAATATGCAAGAGTCACCAAATTCTTATAAAAGCTTCATGGGAAGATATTTCTATTTGGTTGAGTTTACAAGGTGGAAAATAAAAAGGATAAAAGTAGATGGGAGAAGCCATCCCAGTCAGGATAGGATTTAAAATAAAACAAACACACACAGCGAAAGAAGCATAGTATCGCAAATGAGATGAGATTATTATCGCAACAAATGTAAGACCATTAAAAATGAAATAAGATCTTCGATACACGATGTATTTGCAAGATTATTTACCTGTCATCCAACATTTATTGAGCGTAGTCCACCAATGAAGCGTTGTGGCACTTGCTTTGCCAACAATCTGCCCAACTGAGAGAATGTAAAGATATTACTACTACGACCCCCCAGATGTTAGAGAACATTCCAGATAAAATCATTTAGTGTCAATGCTGATCTTACGAAAATAAAGGAGGCTTCTGAGGTGCTAGCAAGAAGGAAGAACTGGAAGTCAAGTCATCAGTATGAGAGCGGGACTGGAACCCTTGATGATGGGAGTGGTGATGGTGGTGGTGATAATGCAAATGGAGGTAGAGGTGATGGTGGAGGTCGTGGTCATGGAGGTGGACGGAGGTGGTGATGATGGAGGTAGAGGGTACAGGTGATGGTGGAAGCGGTTATTATGCAGGTTTCTTTGCCCATAGAGATAGAGATGGTGAAGTCTTTGGCTTGCTTAGATAGGGAGTTGGCACTGAGGTGACTTTTTGCCAGAGTCCTTAAAAGCTTACAGTTTTAGTACAAGCGTTGACCAAAAAGATACCCAACAAGTGACTCAGAAAACCAAAGGGAATTTTTCTGCCCCATCCAGGCTGTGGGTGGAAATTAAATAAAGCATATACAACTCAGACTTGGAATCCGTGGATTAGCATTTCTCATAGACTGGGTATTTGCACTCATTCTACTCACTAACTTGAGAAACGATCATGATAACTGAAACTTTCTAGGATACATTTGCACAACTTTACTTGTAAGTAACTAGCACACACGCGCACACGCACGCGCGCACACACACACACACACACACACACAAGGACCTTTCAAGATAAAATTACAGCCAAAATTGAAAAAAAAACACACTAAAGACCAATGAAGCATAGCAAGATCCCAGCAGATAAAACCAGCGACATTAAAAATCCCACAAAGGAGTTCTAAATAATATAATAATAATAAGGAAATTTAAAATAACTGTTCAGAGAAGGTTTTACTCTCATCGTTTTATTCAATATTTTCCTGGAAGTTCTAGGCAAGAAAAAAAGTAAGAAAAGCATCCCCATGAGAAGAGTGAGGTATGACTTCAAAGGCAACATGATCATCTATGTGGAAAATCCAGTGGAATCTACCAGTAAGCACTGTGGATGGACAAGTCATTTTAGTAAGGTTGCAGAATACAAGATCAATATACAAAAACTTATTGAATTTCTATATACTAGCAAAGAACAATTGGAAAATGAAATAAAAAGTATATTTTACAATAGTATCAATAATAAATTCTTAGAGAATTTGACAAAAGATGCTTAATCCTCATGCACTGATAAAAGCTGCTGAGAGGGACCCCTGGGTGGCTTGGTTGCTTAAGCATCCGACTCTTGGTTTGGGCCTCTGGTCATGATCTCACGGTTTGTGGGTTCAAGTCCCGTATCGGGCTCCGCAACATCAGTGCAGAACCTGCTTAGGATTCTCTCTCTTTCCTCTCCCTCTGCCCCTCTTCTGCTCATGATTCTCTCTCTTTCTCTGACTCTCTCAAAATAAATAAATAAACTTTAAAAAAGCTTCTGAGAAAAATTATGTAAGATTTAAATAAATGGAGTTACACCATGTTTATGTATCAGAGGACTCAGTACAGCTAAGATGCTGATTCTCCTCGGTCATTTTATAGATTGAGTACATTTCCAATCAAATCCCAGCAAGCCTTTGTAGAAATTGATAAGCTGATTCTAAAATCCATATGGAAGTGCATACCAAACCAACTTTTAAAGAGAAGAACGCAGTTGAAATGCCAACCTTAACAGATTTCAAGTCTCACTATAAAGCTATATTAATCAAGACAGTGTAGCATTGCTATCAACACAAATAATCAGTAGAACAGAATACTTGTACCCATATAAAAAAGTAACTGTAAACGAATCACAGACCTAAAACCTAACATTCTAAACCTTCTAGAAGAAAACATAGGAGAAAATCTTGCACCTTGGATTAGGCAAATATTTTATAGATAGTATAACAAAAGTATGATTCACACCAAAAAAAAAAAAAAAACTGATGATGTTGGATTTCCTCAAAACTTTTTCTCCTTGAAAGACAATGCTGAGAAGCTGAAAAAAAAAATAAGCCACAGGCTGGGAGTAAACATGCACAAATACCAGATTAAAAAATAAATGTATAATAAATTTACATATAAATATATATGAAAATATAAAAGTCTGTAAACATAATAATGGGAGCACAACCCCATTTTAAAAATGGGCAAAAGGGTTGAACAGACACTGTATTAAAGAAGATAAACATGGAGGGCACCTGGGTGGCTCAGTCCATTGAGTGTTCGACTTCGGCTCAGATCGTGATCTCGCAGTTCGTGGGTTCAAGCCGCACGTCGGGCTCTGTGTTGACAGTTGAGAGCCTGGGGCCTGCTTCAGATTCTGTGTCTCACTCTCTCTCTGCCCCTCCCCTCCTTCTCTTTCTTAAAGGTAAGTAACATTAAAACTTTTTAAAGAAGATAAACACAACAGAAAGACAAACAAGCACATGAAAAGATGCGTCGTGTCACTGGCCATTATTTAAATGTAGACTCAATGACAAGACAATATCACTACACGCCGATTAGAACAGCCAAAATGGAAAGACAGGTCATAGCGAGTGTGAGTGCCACTCTCGAACACTGATGATGGAAACACAAAGGGGACCCCACTTTGGAAACCAGTACGGCGGCTCCGTAAGAAAGAAAGTGAGCATGCATATGACCCGATTCACCTCGTCTACTCCTAGGTATTTACTCCAGAGAAAATAAACGAGTTTTCCTTCCCATGGGCACAAATACTTGTACATAAACTTACGTTCATAACAGCTTTATTTGTTATAGCCCCAAACTGAAAACTACCCAGATGTCCACTAAAAGGCCGTAAGTCTGTACAGCCAATTTCCACTTACAGCAACAAGTAATCGATACCTCAAGATGGACAAATCTCAAGATAATTATGCTGAATAAAAAGAAACCAAACATCAAGACCGCATACCTCTCTCAGTTGCCTTTTACCCCTTTCACAAATAACCGTAAATGGAGTGACTTAAACAGCAAAAATTTATAATCTTTGCTTTAAATGTTTATTTTTGAGAGACATAGTGTCAGTGAGGGAGGGGCAGAGAGAGGGGGACAGAGGATCCAAAGTGGGCTCTGTGCTGACAGCAGAGACCCCGGTGTGGGGCTTGAACCCACCAACTGTGAGATCATGACCTGAGCCGAAGTTGGATGCTTAACCGACTGAGCCACCCAGGCGCCCCACAAATTTCTAATCTCACAGGCCTGAAGGTTGAAAGTCCACAGCGGGTCTCAGTGGGATAAAATCAAGGCATCCGCAGGACTGGCTTCTTCTGGAAGCTGTGGGAGAGGACCTGTTCTTGTCTCTTCCAGCTTCCAGAGGCTGAAGCGTTCCTTGGCTTGCAGCTTGCATCACATCTTCTCTGACCCTTAAGGGGACCGTGTGAGGACAGTGAGTTCACCTTTATCATTCAGGATATCTCCCCATCTCAAGGCCTTGACTTCATCACGTCTGCAAAGTCCCTGTTGCCACGCATGGGGTCACACGTTCTGGGGATTTCCTGGAGGCCCATTCTGGTTCCCACAAAACCATGATCCCGTTTATATAAAAGTCTAGAAATGCAAAAGAATCTATAGTGACAGCAGACCTGTGGTTGGGGGAGCTTTGGGGAGCAGGCACAGAGGAGCCATGGGGGGGAAGGGTAGAGAGGGGAAATGTGTTGAGGTGACCACGGTGCTCAGTGTGCTGGTGGCAGAGGTGTTGCACGTGCCAGGGCGCACGCATCAAGCTGACATTGTGCACCGTATGGTCTATCAGCGGAATCCCACAAAATGTAAACGTGCATTCTGATATAATTTACCAGAAAATTAATAGCTGGTAAATGAATGAGTTTCCCGGGGAAAGAAATAAGGCATAGAAAAGAATCAGAAATTCTAGGAATACATAAATTCATTAAAACTGAATAAAAAATTCAATGGTGAGATCACATATCAAATTGGACAAATCTAAAACAACACTTAAGAACCTCAAACTTCGGCGTGATGAAATTTCCCTGTAGGCAGAACACAGAGGAGAAAATACAGAGAATATTACAAGGGCTTAAAAGATGTGCGTACAAGAAGGAAACAGCCCCATTTCTGGTTGAAATGGGAAAGGAGAGAGGATGATAACGTGGGGCGCCTGGGGGGCTCAGTCGGTTGAGCAGCCGACTTCGGCTTAGGTCATGATCTCACGGTTCGTGAGTTCGAGCCCCGCGTCGAGCTCTGTGCTGACAGCTCGGAGCCTGGAGCCTGCTCCAGATTCTGTGTCTCCCTCTCTCTCTCTGCCCCTCACCCGCTCACACTCTGTCTCTCTCTGTCTCTCAAACATAAAAAATAAACATTTAAAAAAATTTTTAAAAATGTTGTGTACTTAAAAAGGTTTAAATTATTTTTAGTGATTAAATGATTTAAAAACAACCTGCACTTTCTGCAAGAATGACGTTCAGTTAAGTCATTGCGCTGATTTCTGGGATGAGTGTGGGGGGTATCTGGGCACCCGGGGGCTTAGTGGGGTCCCCAAAGTTTCGGTGGTGAATGATGGGACGTGAGTCCAGACAGAAAGGACATGGGGCCTCTGTGGGCCCACAGCCATTTTGTTCCGGGGCAATGGTGTTACGGGTGGCCACCCTGAGAGGTGGAGCAGGACTGTGGTCCCTCGCAAAGGGGCTCTGTGTGCTGAGGTATCCGGAGGTGTCCAGATGCACCCAAGAGCCACTGGGGAGTTTTAAGACAGTGACACGAAATGCCAGCCTCTCCCCACGTTGCTTTACATCCCGCAGAGGATCTCACGCTTCATCCACAGGAACAGCCAGACGCTGTTAGCATCACTGTTGACCGACGCAGGGCGGGGGGTCTTAAGTCCCGAAATTAATTGCCCGGCTCACTCACGGTTTCAGAGGCCAGATTTGGAACCATCGAGTTTGCGCTCCAGGGCCTGTGCCTGGAGGGGAGACAGTCCCATGCATCACAGCATCAGAGAAGCTTCATCATTATCATCATGTTTTCATTTTACTACATCAGGAAACTTCCAGAGACGGTGTGTCAGAGTGCCGGTTTGCTGCTGTGGCTGAAAGGGGGACATTCGGGTCCCCAAAGTGAAGGCGAGCTTGCTGGGGGACGACCGAGAGGTTTTGTGTCACTTTGATGTTACACTTGGATCACATGCCAGGCACCGGGGGTTCGCACCCTGTCACCACTGCTTGGGCCACACACGGACTAGTGACATGTATCCAATTGTAGGGAGCAAATCCTGTTTTAAGCATGTTGAGAGGCTACATCCTCATTACAATCGCATCCTGGGAAAAGAAAAAGAACCAGCTGAAGCCGGATCATGTGGGAAGCAAGATAAATAACACGGCCCTGTGTTGTAGCCAAGGCGTACAATAAAGATCTGTGGGTCCGTAGTGGTCGAAATAAATCATCGTAAATTAATACATGAGGGAGAGGAGACACATATCCCATGCAGAAGAGCTCCAAATAATGTATGTCCATAGCATGCCCAAAGCAAGTGGCAATTAAATCCCCACTCTTTGGGGATGGACTGTGCCCAACGACTTTTTTCTAAATAGTACAGTAGTAGAGAGAAAAAAAAAATCTGTAATTTTCCAGTGGAGAAGCCGGACCTCAGCCGGGTGGTCCTGATGGCACCGAGGGCGGTGAGGCAGGTGGGGAAGGCGTGCCTCGCTCTCACGTCCCGAGGGTGGCACTTCCCTGCTGATTCCATAAACCCTAATCCCCAGGAGAGCGACAAGAGGGAACGTGCCCAACAGAGGGGCCCCACACTTTTACTTTCCCAGCGCTGCTCAAAACCACCAACGTCATCAGACACATCACGGCCAGGAGGAGCCCAAGGAGGTGTGCAGGCTGCATGGGATGCGGGTCCTGGATGGGATCCTGGGTCTCGGCAAGGCCTTTAGGTAAAAACTAAGGAAATCTGAAAGAAAAAAAAAAGTACGGACTCTAGTTAATAATTGTGTCTCAAAATTGATTCGTTAATGTTAACAAACCTGCCAGGCTGAAGCGAGATATTGGCATAGGGGACACGTGTACAGGTCCACGGGAACTCCCACTGTATTCGGAATTTCTCTTTAAGTCTGAGACTGTTCCAAAGTGTAAAGTCTACCAAGGTAAACAGCAAACGAAAATGGGCTGCGCCTAAAATCCCCATCACTGTAGAGCTCACCTCAGAGCTGCCCCTAAGAACACCTGTTTTATTTTATCTTCACTGTATTCTATTTTACGGAATTAGCTGAGAGAGGTGCGTTGTTCAATTTATCTGTTTGGTAGTTTTTAACAATGGCCAAGTTAATTCTCCAATCCCGTTTCAAAACATTGCTCCCTGGTGGACATCTCCTACACCAACTGCCGTCTGAAAATGAATTTTCCTGGCTTAGTTTTAAGCACCTTGAAGATGGGAGTTTGTAATGAAAGTGCTGACCGTACCTGCACCAGAGCAGGGCGGACGCGTGGCTGTGATTTATAATGTCAGCCCATATTCCAAACGCTTTCTCCATGCCCTGTGCTCTGCACAAATAGGGAAGGAAGGTACTGTGGTGAATTATTGTGTAATTAATCATTTGACCATGAGGGATTCATTTACTAATTAAAAACGCAAAAAGAGTAAATTGAAGTAACCAGTGACTACTAAATCACGTCTTCTGGAGCGTCAGCCGTGTTGTAATAAATCATAGGGGATCCATCAGCGTCATCTGGATCACGCATTTGGATACCTGTCCTTCAAGGTGCCTGAAACATTCTTATGTGTGCAAAGACTTTCCATACACATGCAGCAATTTACGTATCGACGGGCGCAGGGCCGCCTATGTATCCGTACTTCCAGGCTACGATTTGGAATCTAAAAAATTAAAATGGCCAAAGAAAAGTAAACCTTGTGATAAAAAAAGTGTTCAATGTAACACACAGGAAAATATTTCCATTCTGTATGAGTGCATGGTATCCTTACCCTCCTATCTTATTACTTATACCTTGGTCCTTGCGCTCGATGCCTCGATAAGTTGGATGCCGATAACTCTGTAGCCATGTCCACTAACCATTCAGCCATCATTTGTGTGTCTTCCTATGTCCTTAAACTGCCCACTCTGAATATTTACATCAGTTACCAGGAAGCATGGCGAAGTAGGATTTCAAAACTCTGCAATTTTCAATATCATTTTGAAATGTCCTCATGAGGAATTTCGGGAGGCAGCAGAGTGAACGCCAGACAAGGTTGGTCTTGATGCAAAACTCTCGGATGTTCTCCATTAGTTCCCTTTATTTCTCCTCAAACATGAGGAGGAAGGGAAAGGTAGGAAAGCTGCCCCAGTTTTCCTAAATTTATTCTTGTGCAGAATGCTCCCCAGAAGAAATGGAAGACAGGAAGAGTACAAGAGGAGTTGGAGATGTGATAAGGATAGGGTGGGGATCAGAGGAAGGGGTAGCGGGACACTGTCATTTAAATGAAACGTCTGGAATGTGGAGGGAAGGAAAGCCCCGTGACAAGGTGGCAGAGAGGAGGAAGGACGTCACAGTGTGACAGGAAGTGGTTATACTGACATCCACCCAGACTCATGGCCGTGTTGTTCCTGGGACCCCTTCTTTCAGGGCACTCCAGCATTTTCTGGTCACTGAGAATATGCATACAAGGCCCAAGAAATGTCTGTCTGCTGCTTACATGTGTAGTTGTAGAAAGAACACACAGTTGGGGAAACAGTCAGCGGTCTTGTTTCACAGTGTGTCAGCAAGAATCTCTGTGCTCCGCCGAGGAGAGATACTACCCACCGCCCCTTCATTCAACAAATGTGTATTGAGTATCTACTATGTGCCAGGCACTGTTTTAGGAGCTACAGTACAGTAGTCCAAACAGCCTCTGATCTCTTCATCCATTTTCTCATAGGAGACAGAGACAGAAAATAAAGTAGAGGTAGGTAATAGAAGAGAAAAAATTGATGGACAGATGATAGATGGATATCCTATGTGGATAAATATGCACATAGGCAGACAGATGGACGTATAGATAGCTAGATGCATACATACATACAAAGATGATAGATAGATATAGATGAATGGATAGATGGTTGGATGGATGGATGGATGGATAGATAGATAGACAGATAAATAGGTAGATAGATAGATAGATAGATAGATGATACATACATACATATATACATAGATACTAGATAGATACATAGATACATAGATAGATGATAGATAGTACATGGATAGATAGATATAGATGAATGGATAGATGGATGGATGGACAGATGGATGGATGGATGGATAGATAGATAGATACATAGATGACACATACATACATACATACATACATACATAGATACTAGATAGATACATAGATACATACATAGATGACAGGTAATGGATAGATAGATATAGATGGATGGATACATAGATGATAGATAGATAGATAGATAGATAGATAGATATGAATGGATAGATGGTTGGGTGAATGGATGGATGGATGGATGGATGGATGGATAGATGGATAGATAGATAGATGATACATACATACATATATAGATACGTAGATAGATACATAGATAGATGATAGATAATACATGGATAGATAGATATAGATGAATGGATAGATGGATGGATGGATGGATGGATGGATAGATAGATGATACATACATGCATACATACATACATAGATACTAGATAGATACATAGATACATACATAGATGATAGATAATAGATGGATAGATAGATATAGATGGATAGATACATAGATGATAGATAGATACATACGTACATATATACATACATAGATACACAGATAGATAGGGATAGAGATGGATAGATAAATTGATCTGACAGCCAGGAAAGCTTTATAATGACAGACTATCATTTTTTATTCTTGCAAAGGGATTAATTGTGCAGACAATTTGGGAAGTAACGTTAAATATGCTAACAGTTAAGCTTTGACTTGGGAGCTGGACTCACCTCTGCACTTAGGCGCGGCTGACCTTGGGTGGTGACCCTATGCTCTCTGAACAGAGCTGCCTTCTCGGCAGGGCCGAGCCGGGGAGAGACCCACCGGGAGCCTTTGGAGGACGGAGGCAGAAGACTGCAAAACTCGAGTGCACGGGGTGACACATAGGTAGCCAGACCAACAATTACAGCTGCCACTTGAAAACACACCCCCCATCGTTCTTTCTGCCCCCTTTCTTGCTTTCCTAACTCCTCCCCAATTTTAACTCTTTCCTCACTGTCCATTTCCCCTTTTCTTTCCTCCTTTCTGTGCAGCGCCCACTCCCATTTATTACGCCCTCAGCCCCGGTGTCTCTCCCTGTGCCCACCGCCCCTGCAACACACAGCACAGTAAAGAGTCTGCTGTGTTGGCCGAACAGGGGGGAGGTCACTGCCCACAGCAAGAGCTGCGACAAGGCGCACTCGGACTTAAAAAATTCTTTGATAAAGTTTTATACCAAACGTTACCAACGGAGCATGGACGGATCTTCGTGGCCCCCCCGGAGACGGTGGCTGGATTGACGTTACGTAACAGCTTTGTAAATCATCTGAAGAAGCAAATGAACAATTTGAGTTTGCTTTGTTTGCTTTAGTTTCTAGGTGACACTCTTCCCTTATGGGCAGCGCTTTGTGATTGTAAAACACGCACCTGGGTTCTAGCTTCAGGACGTCTGTGATGGCGGGAGATGTAGTAAGTCATTACTACAGTCAGGGTAGGTCACTTGGCACCTGCAAGGTGAGAACGGGGGCGGACATTTTAGCAGCACAGCCTCCCCTCTGCGGGTGAGTCTGTGGGCTCGGTGTGGTTGTGCCTCCCTGTGCACCTGCAGCCGCCTACCTTCTCTGTCTGAGGCTGCTGCTCAGTGACCAGGGACAGGCCTCCAGCCATCATATCCGCACCAGGGACACACTCGTGCCCCCTCACCCCTCTCTCCCCTGAGCTGTCTTCCCCCCTGGATGGTCCCATCTTGGAACCCCATGGCCTGCCTTCCGCTCGCCCGGCGCGGACGAGGCTTCTCTGCACGCACCCCGCTCGCAACCCTCCGGAACCGCACAGCACAGGGTATCTCTGCACAAGCACAGGGGTGAGGGTCAAGGATCTGCGAAGCATGATGCTCAAGCAATTTAATGGGGAGGGGGCTCTTTCAGAGAAATGACACCAAAGCATGAGGGAGATATGTAGGACGGAGCCTTGAAGAAGTGCCCGAGCCAGACCCGGTGCTCAGGCCGCACAGGCCCACAGTGAAACTGCCTCCGGCCACGGTCGCCGGCACGGGTGCGACTCGCTGAGTCCGGTCACGGTCGCTGGCCCCGCTCGTCACTTGCAGCCCATGCCTGCGCACTTATTCCCCCCGATGAAGAAGTTGTCCTCACCCTCGGTCTTGTCCTGTTACCGTGTGCTTCTGGGGTGGGGGGCAGGGCGTCTCAGGTCTGTGTCTCAGACGTGTGGGGGACCCTGACTGTGCGCGATGAGTTTTGTATGAGGGCCTCAGAGTGGAAAGTACCAGACGAGTCAGTGGGAGGCTGGACCGCGCACATGGACGGACAACCAGCCCGAGTCTCCCTCGCAGGCCAGGGACAAGAGCTCAGGTATTTGTATGCAGTGGATAGAAAGGTTATTGAGCACGTTGTCTTATAAGATAAATAAATGCACTCATGTTCAGGGGCTGTAAAATGATCATAAATACTGAGGGAACAAAAGGTGGTTTGAACAGGCCAGCATCACATTTCACACGTTATCTGGAGGCTAGCAGGGTGTCTTGAACTGCAGAAGAGAAGTTAGGAAAATATTTTTAGTGATTATTGACTGAAGGCAGAGACAACTGAGGCAGTGGCTTTTTAGTGGTTTTATTTCATTTTGAAAGACATTTTGAACATCAAGACAGGGCACAGGTCCGCCTGAAGGCAGTGTCCCGCGGCATAAATTCTGACGGCTGGTGCCAGCGCGAGAGGCGCCTGGGTGAGGAGAGAGGAGGGAAAGTGAGGTGGGGACAGCAGGTGCACAGGAAGGGGCGGAGGCAGGGGTGGGTGGGAGCGAGTCCCACACCCTCTGCAGGTGACCGAACCCACAGGGGGACAGGGTGCGTGTTCCTCAGACCCCAGACAGAGGCAGCGAGCAGGGTGTAGGGCTCTCTCCCAGCCTCCCAGCGTCAGAATGTTTGACAGTGATGGAAATCCCGTCAAGGAGAAAGATATCAAGGCGACTCAGCGTAAACAAATCTGCCTCAGAGCAGTGTGTGCTTCCAGCGTGATTTAGAGAACTAAATTTAGATTTAGTTCTCGAGGTCTTGGTGCCAGAAGAATGGACCGCGCCCATGCTTTGTTGCTTTAGCTGAAGTATCTATCAGAGCAGAATTTGGTCAAAATTATGTCACTGGGAAATAAATCTATGCCACCTAACGAAAGCAAACTCAGAGCCTCTGCAAGTAGACTTCAGTTAAGACATGTCCTCCTCCTGGTACTTAGAGGAAAAGACCCCAACAGATATTTGTAAAACGGATGAGTTCTTTTTGAAGAGCCTTCAGTACAGCCAAGCATCCATTTGCATTAAACCACTTAAATTTGTAAACGGCGGTATGCTGGGTAGTTGAATGATAAAGCATATACAAAATACATGAATTAGGGAAAGTCCCTCACTTCCCGGACTCAGAATCGAGCAACGGTTGCGATTATGGGAGTACCTCTGTTATGAGACAGAAAAGGGTGGATGTCAGGGGCCTCCTCAGAGGTGTCTGAGTCCTCAGCCAAATGTGTGGAATAAACCACGGACTGGCCACCACTCACTGCGATGCTATAATAAATACTCTGAGGCACATCACAAACAGAGGGCAAAGAGGATACAGCATAGAAAGACAGCCACGGGTTCAGTATTCGGCTCAAATTATTCAGGATTATTTACATGAGGTCAGCAAACAGATCTATGGGTCGGAAAATTGGTTATCGGCCTGGCCAGTTGCTAATGTTGCCAAGGTCTCATATCCATGTTTTCCCTCTCCTGATATGCAGAGAGAGAGCTGCAGATACCCTAATCTTGTGGCAGCAAGAAAGCGTTAAATTATGCCTAAACAGTACCTTCGTTTAAGGGTATCTTTGAAAATGAGCACATTCTCAGCAAAGGAGAACAATTCAAATGACAGGATTGAATACAGAAACAGTATGAAATAAAAATATTTCTTCTTGCGCATTGAAAGTTTGGAATATATAGATATACATATACACACACATATACATATATCAATATATACATATCTGTGCGTGCTTTAGGAGAAAGCACAGAAAAAAACGTGCTTTCTTGCAGACCTGGAAACAGAACCAGTTCTTGAGGTCTTGGATTTAACACAGTCATTGATCACACTGGGAGATACATTTTCAAAGTTCGGGGTCACTAAGCTTTCTTTCCAATGTCAGTAGAAGACGCTTGCCTGAGGGTCTGGAAAGGGTTAACATACGTCTTCAGTCCTCCGCACCCTCAGAGGAGCTGTTTGCTCCTTTTCCTGGAGATCATTAGGCTCGCACTGTCTTCTTTCGTGTGTTTTCAGATGGTCCCCAAAGGGGTGACTCCATAGATCTGAAAACACTAAAAACCAAACTTATGAAATGCCTTTCAAGCAGGAACGTGCTCTGCACTCCCCCCGAAATGTCTGTTCTTTGCGAGCACACTGTAAGTCTCCTCACCGTCCAGCTAGCTCTGTGCTCAGAAGCAGCACAGATCAGAGTGAGAATTTCCAGGACAATGCTGACATTCTGGGCAGTGTCGTTTTCGAACATTGTCAAGGACTGATGTTCCCAATGGTGGTTAATCACGTGTTGCGGTCCCGTATCCGTTGTAATTTGGCCGGAAGTAGACGTGTGCCCGTCGACAGCAAATGAGGACGATCATAACCTGGGTATTTTCCGCTAGTGTTAACATTTCCAAATGCACATTTCAAAGTTTTGTAAGGTCGGGAGCAAGTGTGGTCTACTCTAACAGTATGGTTATATTTGCCTGCTTCTGTGACTTAGTTATCAACGTTATTTCTAGCACCGTGTAAAATAGTCTCTAATATCGATTGAATCGGATTCAATTCAACAGACTTAGTAAGACTGAGAACCCACTATGTTTCCAGAGCCCCTGGGTGTGGACCCCTCAGTGCCACGGACATGGGATTTGAGCCAACAGTTAAAAGGGGAAAGATAAATAGTTTCTTTTAAACGTATAATGTCAGCGTGTCTGGGTTTTTTTTTTTTTTTCTCTCGTAAGCATGACTTAGCAGAAAACATCAGTGTATTTCAAAAACCAGGAAAGATAACAAAATTTAAAATGAATGCATAGAAATTAAAATAATGAACCCACTCAAATACAGATAACCTGCATTCATTTTATTTCTCAAGGCAGACATAACTCTTGTCGCATGACCGTCTGTAAAACCCATCGACCATTTTTATTATATTTTTTTTAAAAAACTGAAGCCAATGGTAACAGCGTTCAAAACCAAGGCAGGCTGAAAAAAATCTCTCGAGGCCACGTTATTTTTGCCATGATGTTTACGTGTGACAACGATGTCTGACTGTTTATGTTCCTGATGGGGAACCCCATCAGGGATTCAATTTACCTGTCAGGGGACAGTCAGGGGACAAATTAGCCTGAATGACTGCCGGCTCATTTTGGGTTCTATGGTAAAGCTCAGATCCATGCTTTTTTGTTGACCAAAGGCTCTTGTTCCGTCTCTAGGTTGGAATGGTGTTCTCCCTAGTTTTTATGATAAGAATATCGAAATTCTGAATGACCAATAATAGGCACCCTTTTTTTAGTATGAGTCCGTGCTGATATTAGGAGCCCAGGACTTTTTGTTCCCAAGACCAACCAAGAGTAAAATAATTACGTGTCTCACCTCTTACGTGTGGCCAAGGTAACAGGTGGTTCCAGGACTACACAAGCCCAGTGTCAAAAGCTAATCTACTCTTCATAGTATCATACGTTTCATAATAAATCCTCTCCCTTATTGCCATATTCCCTCTCTCTCTCCACATCTCATACTAAACTCATGAATTGCAAATGTATTTATTATGCATTTATCGTGAACCTTCATTAACTATCTTTTAGTCACGTGGCTTTGCTGTACCATTTTCCCCACTGGGTTTGTTTTACTTCTCTGAAAAATACACTTAACCTGTCCCTCTTAGCTCTGGAGTTAAGATTTGTACTTATCATGTGTCCCAACAGTATCTTCTGCTCTGTGACGACTATGAATTAAAAGTATCCAGTTCATTGCAATGTCCCCAGGCACTTTGAAAGTATTTTTGAAGTACTTCTAGAGGATTATATGACACCAAAACAATGGCCAATCCAATTAATTGATGTCAATTATATTGGCACTTCAAAGTTATTAATCGTGTTGTACATATGCCCATTTTTGTGACGTACTGCATTAGAGATTTATTTGCACTTACTTTCTAAAAAGATCGGAACTTTTTTTTCTTAGCTTGCGTAGCTCATCACATGCATCTCCCATGGCTCCCGCGGCTACTTCCCGCAAACACGTACACGCGCGCTTGCACACACACCTCGCGTTCTGACAAAGGGTAGATGTAGCCAAAGACGATGGGTGCTCGTGCTCTTCAAAGGTGGTTGTCGGCCATGGCCTCCTAACCTAGTGCTGGAGGCACAGCCCGACTCGGTGACGCGCCGTGGGGTTGGAGTACGTTACGGCATTGAACCGGTGCTTTCCCCGCGTGTAAATCCCAATGTATAGCATGCAAATGCATCCTGATTTGCACAGGTAAATTGTGTGTTTAGATGAGGTCGCTGGGATTTGGCTCTTTCATTTGCGGCTCTGGAAGAGCCAAGAGCACACAGAGGAGTTGTTTAATAGTTATCTGGCAACCCCACTTGTATCCAAATACCGTGATTTAGATGGAGCTCTAACGCAGCAGAGCAACGTGTCCCGGGAGCATTTTTCAGAATATAAATTAAGTGATATTATAACAGAAGCCCTCTCTTAGCTCAGCATAATGAATATGAACCATCATGTACTCCTGACCAAGGTCATGGGAGGAGAATGAATTACTCTATTAACATCTCTTTTAAGTAGCATTAGTGATAATAAATGAAGAGATTTGATGTAATACTGATAATATTATTCATGCAAAAATAGCATACTTTATCTTGTTAAAACAATTAAAATGTGCTTTGAGGATATTTTACACCACAGAAATATGATGCTTGAGAGTGCTGATTGCATGTTACGGAATACATCAGCATTAGCCAGTAATGCAGATAATCTGATAAAAATCGAAAAGCTGATTTGTATGCTATGCTAATTCAGGATCATCTTCTTGGCCCTAGGTACCACCCAAATGCTGCCTAAGATTGCAGCGAGCTTTAGTGCTGATATTAGATTAAATTCAATCCTTTTGCTTATAATTTTTTCCCAAGAAATTACATCCAGCGTTCTTCAGTGTAAACCCTCTTTAGTTGCTAAGCAGCCTGTATGTAATATTGCATCGTAAGCCTGGTATATTGCTGGTGGCGGCCCAGACACGTTTAAGCTCTGTTGTCAGTTATAGATCATCTTATCCCAATCACGCAAATCCGTAAAAAGCAAAGATCACTGATGTCTTTTGATAGTGACCTTATTCTCAGTGCAGTGTTAAAACTAACTCTGTGTGACTCTCGCACCCAGAATCATCAAGCGCATGAACACAGCCGAATGTTTTCATAGCAAAACTTGCTGTCCAGTGGGTCGGAGTATTTTGTAAATGAGTCGTATTCGCTGTAAAGAAAACTGCAAACAAACGTGAGCTGGGTAACGGGTACGGGGTTCCCCTTAGTGGTGACAAAGTGTTCTGGACCTGGACCGTGGTGGTGGCGTTTCCTGTGGATGCAATAATGCCACTGATTTGGACACTTTAAGATGGTTACAAGGGTGGGTTTCATTTTATGTGGCTTTTATCACACAATAGCAAGTGGCTTCTGAGACAGCTGTGAGGCCCCCCAGACATCTCTCTCCCCCGTTACCACGCCCCACCCCGTTATTAGCACGTTACTGACTGGTTTCCCGGTATAGGAGGTCAAAGTTGGAGACGTGTTTGTAGATTTCTGTGTGATGCATTCTTCCTTCCCGGGGGGGCTGCCAACTGACATTTCGACATCCGGCACAGCCCTTTGAGGTCACTCTGTCCTCCGATCCTCCCCAACACCTTTCCCTCTACGTAGCGGCACGGTGCACAGACATCTTCCGATTCGGCTCAGGAAGAATTCCAGTGTTCACGATAAATGTGGACAGGCCAGTGATGGGTGTAAATCAGTTTTCTTAGTAGGGGTGAATAACAATGCTGTTGTGATTATATATTAAGATTATTATGGTTATTCTCCTAGGAAGCGGTGTGATTTGGAGGAGACAACGATCCTTAAAAACTCACAAACACGTTAGTTACACTTGGGAAAGAGTCCTGTTTTAATTAAAATGGCAGGGAAGCTGAGGGAGGTGATAGCAGTGTCCATCCCATCTCCAGCAGCTCTTTGCTTATGCTTGGCACGGTCGTCTCAACCTGATCCCACATATACATTTTTCCAGTAGATGGAAGTTTCTAGAGCGAGGTCAGGTTTTGCATTACCGACCAAACACGTATTTACACGAACGAGGCTCCTCGACGGTACGTAATTAGTCCTGGGACAGGAGGCGAGTGGGATCCTCCGAGCAGGGACTTAAAGTATTAGTTTCTCTAATGCTTTTCTTATCAGCCTGAGGCCCCGAACTGGATCATGTAAAGCATGTCGGGTTAAATCATTCTTTGTTACAAAGTACACACATTACACCTCATGAAGCCCAAAGGAAAACCTCGACTTCGCATCTACACTTTCATCAGAGAGAAGCCAACTCAGAGTCAGAAATGTTGCTTTTTATTATTTATGCTTTAAATGCCTTCCCCAGGGTTTGACTCACTTAGAATATGCCCTTCCCATTAGCTGAAGGCTAATTACCATACAGATGTTTGCCTTTAATATCATTTTCTGCGATAGCTTACAAGTGCGTTGTTGGTTAGAGCCCTGCGTACTCATTCACGTGTTAATGAAGAGCTCCCAGGGGTCATACACGAATAATATGCGTCAAAAGGCAAATGGAGGACTTATGGTGTGCAAATCGATCACGAAGAGTTTTATTGGATAATGGAATTCATATTTGGCATCAATAAACTGCAAATGTCCCTTGAGGGGCAAAATCGCCGGATTAAGAACCACTGATTAGACTCTTCCAAGAGGTTCCCAAACTTTCTCAGCCTACGGTGCCCCTTGTTGTCTCAGCTATTTTTGCAGAATGCCCCCAGACCAAAAGAAATAGTTACCCGTTCCCTGTATTAGGTAGATCCCAAAAGCCTCATCGGCATTCCCTTCTCACAACTTTGTAGCTGTTTGAAAATATAGTAAACAGAATACAAAAAGAAAAATCAAAATTTGATTCCGTTCTTCAATAACCACAAATACTAACAGATGGGATTTTTGTACCGTTAGGCACTGCCCTGAGTATCAGCTCAGACACCGCCACCCTCGTATCCTGTTGACCTTGAGTTTCATGGGGCACTTGCTCCCTAGCACGACAGCCACCAACACCCAGCTTCCTCAAAATATGGCGTCGCTGGAAAGACTGTGGCAGCATCCGGCGTGGAAACGCTGAGTTGCCTCTAGCTTATTGTCTGCATGGACTACGACTGATGCTACGTGTTTTTGTGTTTCCTTCAGAAATCAAACATACTCCGGGTGCGCTGTGGGACCTGCAGCGCTAAATCATCTGTGAGGGCCATAACGCTCTGTGCTTCCCTACGTTCTCCCATTTGCAGGGCACCTGCTGTGGCACTAGAAACAGGGCGCATGCACGGACTCCCTCTTCAGAGAACTCATGTCAGCCTCATTGGGACATGCACACTAGTCACTATGGTGTCATGCATCGTGGTCCTGATAATGTATGTCTCAGACCACCCAGGCTGGTTTCTTTCCAAAGCATGTCTTTGCCCGCCAAACTACCATTTTAATACGTCACGTGCTACAGGAAGATCAGGTCAACTGAGAGATAAAAAGGGATCGTCATATCAAGACTGTTAGGAGGGAAAAATAAAGTAAGGAGTATCTGAGTGGTTCAGTTGGTTAAGTGTCCAACTCTTGATGTCAGCTCAGGTCATGTTCTCACTGTTTGTGACAGTGCAGAGCCTACCTGAGATTCTCTCTCTCTCTCTCTCTCTCTCTCTCTCTCTCTCTCTCTCTCTTTCTGTCCCTCCTTCCACTCACACTCTCTCTGTGTCTCACAAAAAATAAGTAAAGAAAGAAAGAAAGAAAGAAAGAAAGAAAGAAAGAGTAACAGATGGGGACTAATACTGTTCATTCAGGAAACCTCCATAGTTCAGGCATCTTTGTTTCCCTTCCTGACACACCATCAGCGCCCGGTGCAGCAGGAAAACAACCTGAATACATTTTTATCGAATAATTTAATTGATGTCAAATGGCAAATCGTGTCACAAATGTTTCACGTGAGTCCTTACGACGAAGCGTTACAAATGTTCACCATCTTGGGTACAGGAGCCGAAGGGTCTGGGGGGCCCGTGACTCCCCCTGGTCCCATGCAGTGGGGGGCTGGCAACCTTGGGTGGGTCCAACTTCAACATTTATTCTACCCCGAGCTCTGACACCTACCTGGGAAGTGGACACAGGCTACCCCCAGGCACTTTCCAGAAGGCAATCAATGTAGTTTTGAAACATTCAACCTCTACTATGATAAAAGAAGTCCAACTTTAGCCAAAAAGTTGACTTTCGAAAGGGTTTAACTTTCCAGGGGAGTTATTTTACAGGAAATATATACTCAAAGATGTGCAAGACACTGCTATGTGAGTTTATACAAGATTTTTAGAAGGTCATTTGTTAGTAGATATATATCGAGGCCGTAAAAGTACGTGTACTCTGTTACTCAACATTTCCACTTGTAGAAACGGTGTAGAAATTTATCCGTAGCGATTTCCATCTCATCATCACCCATAATCGGAATTTTTTTTTAATGAATGGAGCAATCTAAATGGAATAGGAGAGGTGCTCTCCCAGGCTGGTTGACTGTGAAGATGCTCCAATTTCTGTTCGAGAAGACGAAACACCCACAAAATTCATGACATGATGTCAAGTGGAAAAGAAACGTTAGGAACAATTTGACCCTCGATTGTGTGAGACACAGATTTGACTGTTATGCTGAAATAGGAGGAAGTTTATACCAAAATTTGGTTAATTATTCTTTCTCCTGGTCTGCTCTAGGGTGACGCGGTCGTCGATGAGGGTCTGAGCGGCGGGTCAGACGATGGGGGCAGCAAGTTCACACTGCGTCTGGTGGTGTCTTGGGAAAGAAGAGATGGTCTTTTGGCTAGAGCCAGGTGAGCCGTGCAAGGAGGGCGCGTGGCCGGTACTGCTGTCATGAGCGAGGCGCCATCGGGCACCATATGCCATTAATAGCAGTGCGAGGGATGGGAGGGAAATGCACTGTCTCATCAGGGCCTGGGTAATTACCCCTTGGCCAGACTCCTGAGTCATCTAACAGGGAGATCAGACTGTCGATGCCTGAGCGGTCTCTGGGCCATCAAGCCTGGCTCGGCAATATAAAAAGCCCATTAGCAGAGTTAAAGGATCCGTAATCTATAACTTCAGCCGTTGACCCCGGGGGTAAAAGGCTCCATTTGGATAAAGCTAGAAACAACGAGGCCGTGCACGCTGTCGCTGTGGCCCAGGTGGGTGAGGTCAGGGACGAGGCAGGTGCACATGCCTGCTGAGGCACAGATACACCTACTGAACAGGAAGACCCAGAATGACTGAAGCCCGCCAAAGAGACTACAGAATTTAATTTCATATTTAAATACTTTTCAAAATGAAACTGTATGAAGTCCAACAAAACGAAGTGTTCACTGTTTCTTAATTTTTTTTTAATGTTTATTATTTTTTGAGGGGAGGAGTAAGAGTAGGGGGAGGGGCAGAAGGAGAGGGAGACACAGAATCCGAAGCAGGTGCCAGGCTCCCAGCCGTCGGCACAGAACCCGGTGCGGGGCTCAAACCCACCAACTGCGAGATCGTGACCCAAGCTGTGGGTGGACGCTCAACCGACTGAGCCACCCAGGCATCCCGAAGTATTCACTGTTTCTTTAAAAAATTTGAAAAATATTTAAAGTTACATTAACCTCTGTTGGCCATGATCTAATCTGGTCAGTGTGTAAAAAGGTGCCTGTGTACCGGGGTCACTCTGGGAACTGCTATTGAAATATTCTCATTTTTAATATAAAACCCCAGACGTATAGATATTCTCAAATTTCAAAAATAAACATGTCTTACTCGTATCACAAGAGAACAAAAATGTTGTCAACGACACACTTCCAGAAGATGATCTGATTTATTAAAATCACCTCTTTAAGAAGATAAAGTAACTGAATCTCCGATTTGCTTACCATACTTTTCATAGTGGATTTTGAGAGTTGAAAATCAGGAAGTAAGATATAAATAATCTCATCCTTCTTAAACCCTTCTGCTCACAGCAGGGAAAGAGAGAGGGAGAGAGAAAGGGAGGACAGGGGAGGGGAGAGAAGGGAGGACCCCCTCTCTTGTGCTGTGGAAACCTCAGGCTAGAATGACTCAAAATCGATGCTCTTGACAGACAGGGGCTTGGGCTGGGGATAGGGCTCCCTGAGAGGGTCTGAGCACCATACAGGGATGGCTAGGTTGAGGCGGCTTCCTTGACCTTGGTCCTGCTGGGTGATGCGTGAGACCCAAACTCACTCACCCACCCAGGGGGTCTGGAGTCCATGTAACAGAGACCCCGAGAGGCCCCAAGCATCCCTGAGAGGAGGAAGAGCAAGTAAGGAGTCAGAGAGCTGGAGGCCTCCTCGCTCCAGTCTGTGCACCAACATTCTCCCCCTTTCCACCCGTCTACTGCCAACGGTGGGTCATGGGGTTGGCCCACACGTGTCAAGGAAACGGGTTGGGCTGTGAATAAAGTCGTCGTGAGTTCAGAAACTGCCTTCGACGAAGTACTTCTCAGATTTCCACACTACACCAATGTATCTTTATAAATGGATGTGGTCTAATAAAAATTAGCTCGTAAACAGAGCAAATGTGCTCAGCGTACGACACACAGTAGCAATGGCATTGCTTTCGTCTTTCTCCGCTTTGTGTATATGTGTTATCTGATCTGGTCCCTTCTCCCTTCCACGTAGGGTTTGTTGTTACCCAGTCTACATATTCACGTATTTGCACATGAAATGGCTCTAATGCTCGTTACAATCCTAATATAGATCACACGAGTGAGTTTTAGACTTTTTTCACAGCATCCTAACTTTGTGTTGTTGTGACACACACAGGCTGGAACCACAGGAGGAGGGTGTGCCTGTCAGGGCTGAGCCCGCTGGGGGCTGGGGGCTGGCCGGGCAGGACCTGAGGGCCCGCTGACTCCTGATGGTGGAAAGGCAGGCGTGCTCGTGTTGGGGGCTGAGTTGTGGCCCCCAAATCCACATGTTAAAGCCCTAAGCCCCAGAACCACGAACTGTGGATGTATTTGGAGGCAGGGTCCATAAAAAAGTGATTAAGGGAAAAAGAGGTCAGTAGGGTGGGCTCTAATCCAATCTGACCCACGTCCTTCTAACAAGAGATTAGGACAGAGCACAGCAGACGGGATTCGGAGGACGGGGTCCAGGGAAAGCAGCACAGGCACCTGCAGAGACTAGCCTGCCCTCCCGGAGCTGGGACCGCACATGGGGACCCTGAATGGTGGGTTCCCGTGTGGAGTGGGGAGCTGGGCCTGGGGCGTTCAGGAGCTCGCAGGCAAGGGGGGTTTGCAGGCAGGTGCGGGGGCCACAGGGCCTGGTTCTGAGCTCCCGGTTCAGCGTCTTCACCGCTCCGCGGCCTGTCCTGCCCCCACCCCGCTCCCGCCAAGGCTTGGCCTTGGCAGGGCGTCTGCACCTCTGGGGGAGAAGGACTGCTGGGGGGGAGCCGGTGCCCCTGCTGTCCTGTGCCCCCCTGCCCACATGGCCTTCCCCCATGAGACAGAGTTCGCCACCTGCTCCTGGGGTGCCCCGCCCCAGCTCGCTTGCAGATGGCCGCCTCTGCTCCTGGGAAGGACACCTATGGCTGCAGGGCCTCTGCTGTGAACGTGGGCAGAGGTGGTGGACAGCAGCTCCTGCGTGTGCGACGCACATCCTGCCCTCTGACTCCCAGGAGCGGCTCTGGGGAACGCCTTCTGTCCGGTGGCCTCCAGTCCCGATTGTCTGGCCCTCACGGTTCTGCAGCCCAGTGTCTTTTAATGTTCCTTTCTACCTAAAGAGCGGGAGCTGGTTACCATCGTGGGCACCTAGAGACCCCTGGTGGACCTGGCCAGCCCCGTGGCTCCCACTC
Source organism: Neofelis nebulosa (assembly GCF_028018385.1). Lineage (NCBI taxonomy): Eukaryota > Metazoa > Chordata > Mammalia > Carnivora > Felidae > Neofelis > Neofelis nebulosa. Next base: position 1,904,486 of record NC_080792.1, on the reverse strand, counting down.
CACTCCACTCTGCTTCAGAGACCGCATCGTGCACCCTGCTTCTGGAAACCCAGGGCGTCCAGGACGTTTCACTGACAGCACGGCTGTGACTTCCCTGAGTATTGGTGGGACTTTCAGTCAGCTTTTGCAAGCGTCTGTCCCAGCGTCACTGATCCCAACATCTCATCGTCTACGCAGACACCAGAACTGTGATTTCCGAGCGCTGTCTAATGACCTTACCGGTGACTCCGCAGGGCTCCCCTGGGAAGGGGGGGTAACACGATCCGCCGCCTGCCCCTTGGTGAGTGGTGTGTGCTCCGTTCGCCGCCTTCCCGTGGGGAGACGTGTGGCCAGTGGGCTGCACCGGGTGCCTCGGAGGACCTCATCCACCCACGGAGACAGCATCCTCCCCCTCTGTGTCCTAGTAAGACTCACACCCCAACGATCACGCGGGAAGATGCGTAAACATTTTGCTCTGAAAACATCTCGGAATCGAGATCGCTGTGGTCCACCTGTGCTTTCCTGAGACCGTGTCCATCCAAATTTCACGGGCAAAGTCATTCTTGGCAATTTGAAAAACTGAGCACTTGCTTATTTTTTCGAAGGACAGCAACTTGGCGAGATTCGTGCAAGCTTAACCAAACCACATACAATATTTTGCACAAAGAAAGAGTAATTAGGGCAGTATGTACTCTCACATGAAATCCTAGATTACCAGGGAAGCCAGAGGGGTCCTGTGTCTATCAGCATTGATTTGATGTGTCAAGGAGAAACAATGTCGTGTAGAAAACGCAGTGAGGCAGGCACATAGTTATGTATTTAAAGCATGCTTGGTTATTTGCCGTTGGAAATTTCTGTTTGGGATGCCAAGGACATTATCGGGTGGCAGTTGACTAAGTGGCAATGTGACCCCACACCCTGCCTTCCTGTCCTTGGCTGAGCCTAAACCGCCATTCCATTTATGAAAACAAAAGTGACTTTAATGTGAGGGGGTAAAAGATAAAGGAGATTCTGCCAAATAATGGAAACAGAAAAAAGAGAAAAAACAAAAGCAAGCCCGTTTGGTGCCTGATGAGTTGGGTTCCATCCCAGATAGCAGAATCGGAAACCCTGAATTCGGTCTAGGCTTTCTATTTGGAAATGTCCTCTTAAATCGGCAGTTGGGGTTACACACAAAGGGAGAAGCAGGGCTAATAAATCGTTCTCTGTGTTCTTCCACAGATGTTTTATAATAACAGAGACAAAATTAAATTTGAACTTTTATATCAAATAACAGGAAGAATATATTTTTGGTAGATTCTAGAACACAGGACTAGAATACACCACTGCTCAGCCCATCAAAAGAGAAATCCCAAATGCAGATAAAGCTGGCTACTCGGACCATCCTCGAAAACCCAAGTAGGTGTGTCCCCCACTTTCACATTTTAGGGAACATCTTTCTTTTGTATACATGTAAGCACTTTCGGAAGACAAATCGGGTGAGGGATTATGAATGACTTGATGAACAGCCTTCCTATCAAGCCTTCTTCACCATACATTGACACTGGAGACTCACTAAAGGCCGACGTTATGACGAGCCGAAGATGGTCAGCAGGTTCAACCGGAGGGAGAACAACACCAAATACAAACACGGTGTACAATCGAGTCGGGAAGCAGGAATGTTAACGAAAGGACACAAGGGCCAGGTGAGGGTGCACTTGTGTTTTCGAGCATAGTCGGCCCAAGGGGTGAGGGAGGCCAAGCACGCTTTGAAGGACGCTGCTGTGGGGAGCACGGGCAAGGGCCACACCCACCTGGGTCAAGGGCACGTGCTCCCCTTTACCGGCCCTTCTATCCCCTTCCAGAGTTTGGCCACACCTTTTACCCACACCGCGTTTTAAGGATTGGGATTCCAGCGTGGGCCCCTGGTCGTGCGTCTCTTCTTGTGTTGTCGCGTGGCTCTGCTCCACCCAGAGCTGCGGTCCCATATGTCACTGCCTGCTCCTCAGAGGCCATCAGGACCCTGCCTCTGTCTGCGATCCGATGTGCATGTCCTTCCCTTCCAGCTCCGTATGGGCAGACATGTCTCTGCTCTGAGCCTGTTTAGGCTTCATCTTGTTTACCTTGTCTTGTTTGGGAGCACGTAATGCATCAGAGCCGGGATTTACTACTCTGCCTTAACTATACTTTGGAAACAAAAGCATTCATCTCATTGTGTAATATAAATACTCAATTTTAGCCGTTGGTCGTTATGCCATGCTTTCTCACAGCTGGAACGGACACGAGCATCCCAATATTGTCGAGGAAGGGAAACATCAGAATTTCTATTTTTCTTCCTTCAAGAATAATTTATTAGAGGAAAACAATGTTCCCCTTGCTAGTTGAAACTGTAATCCGGTGTCAAAGCCTTTGCCTTGGAATTCACAGCTGCCATTTGCGCCCATGACTCCACGAGGGAGGACAGGATGCCCACAGCCTGGGAGAGGTTCCACCTCCCCCTGAGCGTGATGGATTCTGATATTCAAAGTGGGTGTCAGTGCCCACCGATGCTGCAAATGTGCACACATTACTTTTGGGGAAGATTACGCTGATTGACATTTGTAGCAATGTACTTGATGCATGTTCTTAGGTCAGAAAGAATCCAGGACCGCTATGCTCTCTTGAAAAGCATTGCTTGGATAGAGATTATTTGGAAACAAACAAAGAACAGCACATTTGGTTTAGTGGCTGTTCTACAAAGCTTTTCACTGTCCGATGTGTCATTCTCCCGCCCTTGAGAGGCTGGGAGTAGCTCGCCATGTACATGTAATATAATAATTAGGTGTTTCAAAATGGCGGTGGAGACAGACGCGTGTGCTAATGGGTGTGTCTGTTACTGGTGGTGACTGGTGCTTCCTTGGAAGGTCCCCACAATGCAATTCCTCATGCAAAGCCCAGAGCTGCTCCCTCAGACTGGGTTTGCACTGGCCCCATAGACAGGCACGCCATAGTTTAATTTCTTGGGGCCCCATCACGCAAGGAAGGATCCACTTCATAGAGGCAAGACAAAACAAACATAAAAGCACTTTTTATTCAGTAAATGAATCCCTAAATTCATGTTTGATTTCAAGACACAGGTAATTTCTAACCAGCACAGCAAGAAAACAAATGGAAAAAAAATCTTCCTTTTAGAATGCTGCTTAGTTGAAATTTAAATAAGCCTGATTGTTATAATAGCTCGAGTTGGACAGCTTTCAGACAGCTTTCGAGGAGCAGATCCGGCACGTCCTCGAGGGAGAGTTCTCTGGGTCTCTAGGTGATGCACACCTGTGCTTAGGGGCTGTGGAGTTCACCTGTCTTTCATACCGACAGAGGCTTCAGATCATGGCTGTCCTCCCAGAAGTGGCAAACAGCCAGCAATGGATCCGGTCCCGAGGTGTCTTCCGGGAGCCTGGCATGACCCCGGGGTCAGGGCACCCTGCACCGGGACACGTTTGAGAGCTAGTGGGGAAAAGGCAGGTCCCCGGCTTATGCTGGTGGGCATGTCTCCTGAAAATCCCGCACTTGTATACAGAAATTAAACAGATAACAGAATAGATGGTGGATGGTGGGAGCCAGGTTTCCCACGGTCGAATGGGAGGTTACAGAAAAAGACGATGAATAGATAGATCAATGATAGATAAATAGGTACACAGGAGGATGAATGGATGGAGGGAGCGCGAGGGAGGGGCGTGTGCACACGGATTAGTTCACACGCATGCATTTCCTCCCTCTGGCTGAGAGGAAACACCGCCCCCCATCAGTAACAAGCACGTCCAGAGCCTTGGCCCCTGCTACAGAGAAGCCTGCAGCGTCTTGTAGTGACAGAGTACGAAAGAAGAAAAGCTCCCACAGTGATGGGGGTGTGTTAAGGGACACAGGGGCCAGATGCAAGAGTTCCTAGTGGCCAAAGCTGGAACCATTTGGGCAACGAAGTCAATAACAGCATTGGATTACAAACCAAAGCATAAAATAAATAGCCGTGAGTCCACACTGACGTGCAAAACATAAGTGAATAAATAAATGGGGGGAAGAGCTCAATTTCCATAAAAGAATTCCACATAATTTATGTAGCTACCCGCCCTGGGGTAGATGGAACGTAACTCCCCACCCGTGAAGGGTGGCCTGTACGTTGTTCCCCAAAAGAGCGGCATGGAAAGGGGGAGGGGCGCCTGACGGACACACAGCCGGGCGAAGGAGGTCAGCATCTGGCGTGTGTCCCGCGGATAGGATGTACTCTGGTCTGATGTGACGGCAAGGGCGCCCTACTGTTGTAGTCTTCCTCCCAAAACCGAATCATGAGTAAACCTTCAGGCAAATTCTGCTGGAGAGGCATCCGATACCGTGCCTGCCCGTTCTACCTGGGACTGCCAAGGTCATGGAAACCAAGCGCGGTGTGAGAAGCACTCACAGAGGAGAGTAAGCAGACACGATGCCTGTGTGCCACGCGCTGTCCTGGACGGAGTCCCGAACAGAGGGACAGACATTAGGGAAAGGCGAGGGAAGTCCAAATAAAGGATGGACTGAGGTTAATAACAGCATGTCGATGCTGGTCCCTCAGCTGTGCCAAACGCACCCTGGTAACGTGGGTTTACACCAGGGAGATGGGAAAAGGTCCCTGGGAACTCTGTACGATCTTTGCAAATTTTTGTAAATCTAACATTGTTCTGCAATTAAAAAGAATTTACTTAAATATAAGAAAGTGAAGCCAAACAGGATCTCTGCTCTCAGAGATGAGTCTCCCTCTCTCCCTTTTGCTGTGTGATTCTCTATCCTGGTTCTCTTGGAGACCACGGGAATGAGGGCACGAGACTTCCACCTCCTGGTCCCCGTGCCACGTGCAGGCAAGGCGACAGGGAGGCCGCGCCTTCGTCGATCCCGGGCTCTCCAGCTGCAGGGCCAACGCCTTCCCGCACACCCACCTCGGGTGCCTGGGTCCGTTGGCTGCGAGCTGAGGTATTTTCAGACGGAAGCGCGGCTCTTCTGCCGGATCACAGCAGACCTTCACGGCGGCTCGTACAAAAGCAGTAATCATTCCCCGTTCTAACAGACATGACGCCTAGACATTTCATTTCCACCGCGGAAGTCCCTGATTTATAATTCTCAGGGCGGTGCCTCAACTTCATCTCACGTTGGGTGAAAGCCGGTGTTTCCTTTCTTTGTAACTTTACCGAGGGTTTAGGTGCAGCAGGCATCTCCTGAAACGCGAGGGACATTCTCACTCGGAACAGGAGGGAAAACGGTTAATTTCAGTCCCGATGACAGTTTCCCAGCAAACAACGGTCTCGGCGAACTGACACGGGGCAGTGATGAGCGGGTGCGGGAGAACTGAGTCACAGCTGCGCAGGGCAATCACTGAGAACATCGACTCTCTCCCAGCCAAAATTCTATTAATACGAGTGTCAGCCCAAGAGCGGATCTCGGTGTGTGCGCGTCGGAACAGTGCAGCAGAGAAAATGAGGACTCTCCTCGGGGACAGACTTCTCTTTTTCTCCGCGAGAGTCTTCATTATTCAGGCATTGTGATACTTCTCCTTTATTTGTGTAAAGATTAAATTGCACATGATTTCTAATGTTTCTGCTACTGCAACTGCCATAGGTCGGTGACCTTCATGCGAGCCGGATAATAGATACATCGTCTGCTGCTCAGGTACCGCTGTTCTTACACAGCTCACTACTTCCCCATTGTTATAAGTCGAAAGCAATTAAATAAAAATACAAGTTAAGGCATCTCAAGTATCCTGAGAGCCTCGCATGTGTCGTTACGTGGCCGTATTTTAGCACTCATACGTGCCACCGTCTAGTGGGATGTGAGAACCAGACACACACGTGACGACCTGAAGTGTGGAGAAGAGGGTTCCGGGGGAGAATCTCCACGGCGTGGCCTCCAGGCACGAGCTCCCCGTGCGTGGGAACCTTCTCGTCGAGACTCTTCCCGGGCCCCGTGATAGGCACCGTGTCTACTGTGCTCAATTTCCTACTGTCCCTGTCTACGCATAAATTCGGCAAACACTAGGTAAGCCCATCCTAGGGAAAAAAACACCGCATCGTTCCATCTATTTTATGGTTGCCCCCATGGTAGGAGTCTAACGGCTGATATTTCAGAAGTGTCAAAAAGGATTATACTTGCTACGACGTACCTACCTGGAGACTATCTACATTGGCCCCAGTATAGATTGGCCACCTCCCCGCGGTGCACATCCAGGGCAGGAACACGTACATCCACACGCACACACCAGCAACCCCCCTACCACACATCCACTCCCAAAGTCCACGCCAGGGGTGAGGCCACCAGCCTCTTGAGAGTGCTCCCCGTGATCCCCACCCGTGGCCTCCGTGTCATGTCTGATCCCCGCCCCCCCCCCCCCCCCCCACTAATCGGTGCTGCTTTCCTGTGGGCTTTCCCACCAGGGGCCATTCTCACTCACGTCACTGCGACCTCCTTGCTCCTTCATCGATTCTATGCCATTGCCCTTCCCTCTCTGTAAGCCTCCACCTGGAACACCACGCCACTGAGCTATGCCACCTGCCAGAGCACGTGTCTTCCTGAAGATCTGACCCGTTTCAGTGAATTTTCTCCCTTATCACTGTTGGAACAATGCACGGTGTTTGTCTCATTCACGTCGCTTCCTCACCTCGCTTTCCAACATATGATCCTAACGCTGAAACTTAAGATTACTTTGCATTTTAACTTTGAAATAATATGATATACGTGAGGGTAGCCCTGGGGTTTGACTTACAGAGGAGAATTTGAAATACGAGGAAGCATTTCGAGTAGGGCAAGCATAACTGTCTACGCTTGGACACTGTTAAGGAATTCACGCAGACACACACACACACACGCGCACGCTCATGGGGAGCTAGAACACACACTACTGTGTGTGCATCTTCGCAGAGGAGAGGACCAGAGGGGAGGCGTGTGATGGGACACGAGGGCGGCACACCGCACGTGCCAGTGGCCTTGAGCGAGCACTTTACAATTCTGTCCCCAAATCCTGGCCTAACCTCTCTGCTCAGCAGGACCAGGCCTTGATTGGACTTCTCAAAGAAACCTTGTGGGCACCAGCTCTTAGGATCATCTCCACCCAGGCGCCATGTTTCTTCTGAGTTGTTTAGTGCCGAACAGCCCAGGAATAAAGGAGGTAATGAAGTATCGAGTGAGTGACCGCGGGGACGTCCTGCAAGTCCCGAATCCTGGAAGCCGGCATTATGAGTTCCAGATCCAAGATGAGGATCCTCACACCATTAGAGCCACTGCTTATGAAGAAGGGGAGGCGGGCACGATAACTTTACAGGGAACCAGCCGGTCCAGGACACTAGGTGATGTCTGAACATTTTGCAGGGGGAAGCAATGCTGGAATCAAGTAAGATGTGGCTAAAAACCCTACAGTGTACAAGACGGCTCCCCCATAAAGAATTATTCGGTCCCAAACGTCAGTGGAGCTGAGACTGAGAAACCCTCATCTAGCCTACCATATAAAGTAGAAATGAGAAGATTTCGCTTACAGCTGGCCCGGGAGGGCTTCAAACGTGAGGGAGCATTCAAGCTCGTCCTTGACAGGGGAACGCGTCTGGGAATATGGGAGGAGGGCATGATACAGAGAACAGACCGTGGGCAAAGGCATCCAGGCAGGGAGCCATGGGGTGTGTCAGCAGGGAGGTGTCGCTTGGTGGGAAAATGGGAACCGTGAAGCAGAAGAATGGGGGTAAGTCTCGAAGGAGGGAAGACTGAGGACAGGTGTTCAGAGCCCTATGGCTGTCCTGCTGTGTAAAGACTCTTCTCACTGAACTCTGACTCAACAAGTTCTAGAAGACTTCAGCATCACTAACTATCCAAACTGCATATCAAAACTGCAGTGAGGGATCACCTCATACCTGACAGAATGGTTACTATCCCGAAGAAACACACAGAAAGAGCCATGGCACGCGAGGATGTGGAGAAATGAGGTCCTTGCGCACCGTGGGTGAGAGTACGAAATGGTGTGGCCACTGTGGGAATAGAAAACTAGGTAATCGTGTGACCTGGCAATCCCACGTCTGGGTAGTTCTCCAAAAGAAATGGAAGCTGGATCTGGCGGAGGTATTTGCACAGCTGTGTTCGTGGTAGCACCATTCACTCTCTTCAAAAGGCGGAAGCAACAAGCGTCCACTGATGATGAATGGATGAACGGAACGCGGTAAATCCCCACGACGGAATGTGGCGTGGCCTTGAAAAGTGAAGAGATTCTGTCACCTGCTACCACGTGGATGAACCTTGAACACCTCATGCAAAATGAAGTAAACCAGCTACAAAGGACAAATGCCACGTGATCCCACGTACGAGGTCCCCTGAGGAGTCAGATTCACAGAGACGGAACACGGGAGGGGGGTCCCCAGTGGTTAGGGGGAGGGAAAAGGGAGAACTGTGTTCAATGGGTATATGCTTTCAGATTCGCAAGTTGAAGATGTCGTGGAGGGCGTTTCACAGCGATGTGAATGTACTTAACACTGAGATGGCAGGTTTCACGTTATGTGTCTTTTACACAATGAGAGTTTTTAACAAGTTCTTTGTTGGATGTTGATGACCAAGACTATCGAGAACCTTGACGCATTAGGTATGAGCATAATCCTGTGCTCAAATGACCTGGGGTTGAACCATTCATTTACTCACTCAGCACATACTTATAAAGTGCCAACAGGTTGGACCACTGGCGTCTCGCCCTAAGGGTGCCATTATTAACCAAAAGAGTTGATACTTTGGGAGCTCCCAGTCCAGAAAGGAGCAGGAGGTTGGTCTAACCGTCACCTGAGCATTGAATTTGCACAGTGGTCAGTGCTTCGAAGGGTAAGGCGTGAGTAAGTGAGGTAAATGAGGTAGAAGGACAAGGGGTCAGTCAGGGAGCCCCCAGGGCGGCCCCGTGTGTTGAGATTTGGAGGGGTTCTGGGAGGGGGGCCATGGTGGCGTGAAGGGAGAGAGCTCCAGACAGAGGCGAGAACATGTAAAGTGTTAGAGGGGAGGGGACACCGAGTTCTCGGTGTGGGGATGAGGCAGGAACCTCCTGCTGACGGAGGTGAAGCCTCTGCTCGTGGAAGGTCTTCAGCTTTGTCAGGAACGTTGTTCTCTGTCCTAAGGAACTGGAAAACCACTGGGGGTTCTTGCAATGGACTGAATGTTTGTGCTCCTCAAATCCCTCTGTTGAAATCGTGCCCCTCAAGGTGACGGTGTGAGGAGGTGAGGCTGCGGGGAGGCGGTGAGGTCATGAGAGGAGCTCAAGTCACAGAATCAGTGCCGTTGAGAAGACAGGCGCTCCATTGCCGCCCCTGCCAGGCATGGAGATCAACTGAGAAGTAGGCCATCGGGAACTCAGGGAAGGGCCTTCAAGGAATTGGAGCACACTGGTGGCCCAAGTGTGGGTGGATCCGAGCACACCCGTGGCCCCCGGGTTGACACCAACCTCCAGAACGGTGAGATGATGTGCAGCTGTGTATATCCACCCAGTGTGGGTGCCGGGTTAGAGCAGTCCGCCTGTCCAGAGGAGTGGGGACTGCGTGCCCAGGCCACAGCGAGGGCGGCGCGTCCCACTCTGAGCCCAGTCGGGGTTTCAGGTTTGGATAAGCTTTGAAGCTCCATCCAGACGGGTCACCGCACGAGGTTTCCGGGTTTCCCAGCATGAAGCACGCACCTCACGGAAGCACAATCACTTCCAAACAGCTTCCTGAGAGAATCTGAGAACCTGATCTGTGCCCCCGTGATGAACCCCAATTCTCCATTCAACTGCGTGTTTTCCTTTCCGGTGACGCTCTCCCTGGCGCCGTGTCCCGCGTCCCCGTGACGCTGCGGGAGGCCCGCCCTTCACCATACGTTTTCCTGGAACGTGGATTAGGCGTGGCCCGCCCTCTAGAGGGGGCCGAGGACGGAACGCCTCCTCTGCTGGAGGAGGCGTAGACCCTGGAGCCCTGAGCCCTGGGCCTCCTCTCCAGGCACCTTCCTGCGGGTCTGAAGGTGTGTCCCCCATAGGGAATGTGGATCCTCTCGCGGGCCGAAGTGCGATGGGTGAGCTGCGTGTGCTGCGAGGGCAGGGAGGCTGCCAGGCGCTGGCGGCCATGGCTGCGGACACTGTCAGTGGTGCTGGGGGGAGGCCTGGGCCGCCATCGCTGGGCCGCCATCACCAGGATGCTTCCTTCCTTTTTTTCCCTTAAAAGTATGGAAGGCTTCACAAACGTGCCTGTCATCCTTACAAAGTGGCCACCCCGGTCTCTGTATCAGTGCATTTTAGCATATGTGCTTCCACAGCACACACTTGGGACACTTTCTTTGGTTTGACACGGGAAGGTACCGTGCCTTGTCGCCAGGGGTCTGTTTGGACATGGAAGCTTCCATACTGATGCCCTCTGTGTTTTTACATATTTTCTCCCCTTCTGTTTCTCAGGATGGTTTTCTGCCAGAGGAGCTGCGCAAACCAGGAGGATATGATGGGCAGATGCCGGGTCTCCATGGTGCCTGTGCCTCTGGATGTGGGGACATGCTTCCCACACCCTGTTTCTTTGGAGGAATAGAGTCGCTCTGGGAGCTGATGTGGAGCTTCGCAGAGCTTTGCAGAGCATTTTGAAGGCAGGGCTCCTGCTCCACTGTGTGGCCTTAAAGGGCATGTAATGGAGCATTTTAAACAAAAAATACAGTGGGGCGCCTGGGTGGTTCAGTTGGGTAAGTCTGACTGTTGATTTCTGCTCAGGTCGTGATCTCACAGTTGGTGAGTTTGAGCCCTCATAGGGCTCTGTGCTCTCTAAATAAATAAATAAATAAATACACAAACTGGAAAGGAAATAAATAAAAATAAAAAACGTATAATTAATTGGAAGACATGAAAGCCTAGCATAAATCCTGGTAACTCTAAACCTGATGTTTATTTTTTAAAAACGTTCCCATCCAGCTCCTTCCTGTGAAGTCGGCAGACTGGACGCCCTTGCCCACCACGTACAGCCCTAACTGCACTTGCTGTGTGAGAGCAGGTGAACCCGATCGGCCAGTGCCCTCAGTCGTCCTAGCTGACAGCCCTGTTCGTGGACTCAGAAAACATGAACACGCGCTCCCACCCAAATGACGACGAAAACACTGGAAATAGAGCCACTCTCTGTCACGTGACAATTTCTCTGCAGTATTTTAACGTTGACAATTTTAACTAATAACAAATTTTCAAAAAAGCCCATTAAAGGCCAGTAATTTGTCATTTTGGACACTACCGAGATCTACACCACCTCGGAAACTCACTTGGACAGGAGAACAGAGGATAGACTCTGGCATTGGGTGGAGGTTCATGTCCCTGAGGCCCCAGCCCACGTGGAACCATGGCTGTCTTCCTTCCAAGTACGTGCTGCAGGGGCCCCTGCTCTCCCTGTAGGACCCCCGCTACCCCTCAACCTCAAGGGGCTTACGGTGACTCCCCATCTGCTCCAAAGCAAGAGGAAGCCCATGGTCTGTAGCTGGACACAGTGTAGGACCCACTGCTCCCCTGGCCACCCTGCCCAGCCCCCAGGGAAGCACAGGTTCATGCTTCAAATCATGCCTGAAAACAGCTGAAAATAATAGACGATTCAAGGTATATCCCACTAGCTAAGCAAAGTTAAATTCAATGACACATTAAACAGACTTGGTAAATGACTTTGTTATAATTAATGGCAAAATAGACACGCAGGTACAGAAAAGTTGCAGGATTTCTTATTAAGTCAAGATGTCCTCACAATCTTGACTGGGAAGATTTTTACTATAATTCTGTGTGTGTGTGTGTGCATGTCTGTGTATGTCCTGTGTGTCCTTGCATGTATGTGTTAAGCCATGTGTGTTCATGTGTGTCTACATCCGTGTGCCTGTGTGTCTGTACCTATGTATGTGTGTCTGTGTACGTGCATGCGTCTGTGTCCTTGTGTGCCCTTGCATGCATGAATATGTGTGTTTGCCCATGTTTGTTCACCTATGTCTGTGCGTATCTGTGTGTCCGTGTGCGTGCATGTGTCTGTGTCTGTGCTCTTGTGTATGCGTGTTTTCCCGTGTTTGATCGTGTATGTCTGTGTGTCTGGGCCTGTGTGCATCTGTGTGTGTGTGTGTCTGCGCGTGTGTGTGTGTGTGTGTGTGTGTGTGTGTGTGTAAGAGCTCTGACACTAAGTTCCGCGCCCATTGATCTGTCTCCCCTTCTCTGGTCTCAGGCCCTTGCTTGTCCCTTTGCTAAGGTACCTGTCTCCACTATGATTTCCACGGGCTTACTTCATTACTGTAAATCATCTGCTACACAGTCAAACCTGATAAATTAAAGACCTAAAAGTAAAGGCAGAGAAGTGGCTGGCTGTGTTCTCCTTGTTGAATTACAATTAGCAAATAGATGAATAGATGACCCTTCATTGTTCCCGTCATAAAAAAGAGGACTCCGGCCACTCGGAGGATTTTTCGTTAATCAGTAATATCCATCGCAGCCTTTGTCTGGCCCGCCTGCACACCGTCCTCCCCTCGATGAGCGTGTTTATCGTGCTCTCCCGAAAGCCCAGAAGCCCACAGGTCAGAGAACAGGGTTTTGATGGATTATGGGATTGTAACTGTCCCTGCCAGTTGACAGCTTTTATTGGCTGGGAGGATGAGCCTGTAAACCTTTATATAATTATTGCATTAAAGGCTGTGCCTCTGTGTGGCTGGCGCTTGTTCAGGGATCAATGTGAAGATAATTTCAAAAATGAATAGTAAGTATTGATCGCCCCATGGTGGAGCCTTATCAGTGGCTGAGGCCGGCGACTGCAGATTATAACTTCAATGTCATTTATGATGATATGATACGTATTGCCGAGGAGCAATTTAAACAAAGGGCTGATTTAATTCACAGTGGATTTTTGTAGTGTGATGGGTAATAAATCACAATCTATGTAATTTTTAGAAATGAACACATGTTGGCAGTGGTTCAGGGCAGTTCCTGAGAGATCTGGAAATGACCAGGGAGGGGGATATCAGCCGAGAACCCCTTCTGAATGATTGGGCTTTGCTTGATTCTGGCATTCACATGACCTTGGGGTCCCTGCTGGCAGCTGCTGGTTAATTTTCTTCACTGAGGACACAGTTTAACTTTCTATCTGTCTGCCAATTACCTGACATTTTCAACTTATCACCTTCTATTTTTTAAATGATTGGAGGCACATCCACATTTTGACATTTTTTTAAAGCAAGTATTCATTTTGTTTGCTGCTGAAGCATCCCTCTGTCACTCTGCTGTAGGATCCTTTTTTCCTTAAAAAAAAAAATTAGCACCAGTTTACATAACCACATAAAGACAAAACCCAGCCTTTTTTTATTGCTGTTTGTCACACATTCTTGGGTTGGGGTCGTCGGGGTCCAAATTCCAACCTTTAGCTCAAGGCATATGCGCGGGGGCTCATAAAGAGCCTCTCAGGGAAATCATATTTAGCAGTGCTTGTTTGAAGAGGGTTTTACTCTTTAAAAACAAATCATTGCAAAGTAAATCATTAAGGAATATTGGAACAACATGAACGGATTGATTAAGCCCTCTAAAGGTGGAACCATTGCAACAGCCAGGATTTATAACTTGTTGATTTCAGTTATTTTAATGCTAACGACATACTTTACACCCATCCCCCTCAGAGGCAGGGAATTTGGGTATTTTGAGGCTGTGGGATGCAAATCCCCGGGAAGGAATATTAAAGGAGTAGAAAATGGAAATGGAATCCAGATTGGATCCTCAAGAGGCAAGAGCGCTCCTAGAGCCATGCTGCTGATGCACGTTGAAAGTTGGTGCAAACTCCCATCCCAGCCGCACACTTGGCCCGGGACTCTGCCTGTGCCCCTGTCCCCCGCCGGAGCAGCGTCCGGTAGGGAGGACGCAGGGCACCTCGGCCACAGCTGCATTAGGTAATCTCATGTCCAAGGTCAGCTTTTGTAGCCAATGACTCGGACTCTGTGAACCAGGACATGCTACCCGAGAATGGTTTTCTCAGCTCGTAGATCTAGGACCACAGCCCCATAGTCTCCCGGATTGTGCCGTTCCGGTCTGGGGCTCACGGGCCCTAGCCCCAGAGCGGCAGCAACCAGAAGGACACTTGTGTGATACTCTCTTAATTTTTTACCCTTTTTTGCACATGTTTAAATCTCCCTCTATTTTCTAAACGTTGCCACGAAGCCCTCAACTTGCCCTTTTCACATAAGCTCATGGTGGAAAAACTTCTGTTTTATTTTACATAATTTACTGACACTGGTTTTTAAAGACTCACTGCTCTCCCAGCGGGTGTGATAAGCACGCTCATTGTACACACGCATTCACACGTGCATTTTGTGCTTGGCACTAATTGTCACGTAGATCTCCCCACACGCACGTTCTCTACCGGAGTCTTGCCAGGCTGTCTTGCCCCCTTTCTTTCTTTCTTTCTTTCTTTCTTTCTTTCTTTCTTTCTTCCTTCTTTTTAACTTTATTTATTTATTTTGAGAGAGAGAGAGCAAGAGCAGGGGAGAGGCAGAGGGAAGGAGAGAGAGAACTCCAAGCAGGCTCCATGCTGCTAACACAGAGTCCGACACGGGGCTCAAAGTCATGAACCATGAGATCATGACCTGAGCTGAAACCAAGAGTCACACGCTCTTGAGCCACCCGGGTGCCTGCCCCCTTTTCTTTATCACACTCATCCCTTACCTCGAGAAGAGCACTTTGTGGGCTCATCTTTCCTCTTCCCTCTCCGAAATTTTATGAGAAAAAGCATTGCCCCACCCCCATCTCACTACAACCGAATCCCATGGAAAGACCTGGAGGGGCTCCCTGCAGCCTTCGGGATGGCTTGTCCGTGCACCTACGACGAGCGGTCTCCATCTGGGGCCTCCCCTGGGCTGCGCCTGGCTCCTGGTGAGCGAGGTTCCCACGCTGGGCCCTGCCATCCTGAGCTGGGAAGCCACCAGGACACTGCTTCCTGTAGGACACCTGCCCTTGCTCCCTTTGGAGATCCTTGCAAGCCAAGGCCACTGTCCCTCCACAGTAAGCCGTCCTGGCCTCCAGCTTTGAGTGCAACTTGTGGTACAGAGATTGGCTTTTCAGCACAAGAAGTGTTGAAATAATGGTGTCACTTAATCATTTAATAATGATGTCAAATAAATGCCAACAGACATTTATTGAGTCCCTACTGTATACCGGGCGGGATGCTGAATTCCAAAGCTGCAGAAGGGAGACTCGGCTTGCCCTCGGGGAGCTCCCGGCACAGAAGGTGGGGGTACATGTTGGCCGCCAGGCCCCCCCCAAGGTTTGCAGAAGGCAGCACAAAGGCTGCACGTGTGGTGGAGGCCAGGGTGGCTCTCGAAGCAGAGGGTGCCCAGTGGACAGAGAGAGTGGCATCTGGTCCACAGAGAACAGCGTTGAGCACGGCAGTCCTGCGACAGCCCACGGTGTGCAGAAGGGAGACAAGGTCCCGGGGCCGTACACGGGAGGGCTGTGGGCAACAGCAACCCCAACAAGTCAGAAAGTGGCGGCAATGACTTTTAGGGGCAGGGTTATTTCTAATCCCACGGTTTCTATATTCTATTGTTCTGATGAATTATCCATTTAATAGCTTCGTAAGCAATCATTTTGGAAAGTTATACCAATAAAATACTATAGTCTTTAAATTTTCCCCAATTTAAGGCCTCATTACCTCCCGTAATAAGGATACAGTTACATTTGCAGCCTTGTACTGTACTTAAGAGCCACTGCACATTTAATGAGGAAAATGTCTTTGGAATCACGACTTTTCTAATGTTTTCTAGTGTTTCATTCCTAATAGTGATAGAAGCGGGAGGGTAACTAACTGACTTTTCGACCCGAAAGCTGCATTCCTCCTCTAAAATTGGAAATGTAAATTATATGGAAAAACCTTGCTGTCGTATCTCTTGTACGGGTGGCTCCTTTCGGCCCGCCTTGATGTTGGCATATTCTTGGTAATCTTGTCTTGGGAGAACATGTGGCTGGCAGATATACGACCTAAAGGATCGATGTCTTTTAAACAATTGTAATAATTAAATCTTAAAGCATGACCGTAAGAAAGAAGAAGTCTAAGTATTGCTAATAATCATATTTGTATCACAGTTTATGGTTGAAGTGTTGAGCTTTCTCTTATCTTCGCAGTAAGAGTATGAAAGGAGCCTTGTTATTTTATTATCGGCCCTGTTATTCTTAATGGGACTTGTTCCCCTTTACCGGGCATTTCTAAATATGAACCAGACTGTGGCAGCGAATTCACAGACTACCTCCTTGGCCCTTCCCGTCACCTCTGGGATATTGGCTGCCATGACGCCTACGTATCGATGAGGGAGGACACAGCCTGCCCAAGGCCACGGCCATCAGGTTTGGGCGAGAGCCCAACTCAGAGCTGCCTGCCTCCAAAATTCCCATATAAAAAAAAAAAAAATCACAGCCTCCAAAAAGCATCGTTTTCCATCTTGGTGATTACAACCTAAACAATTTTAGAGAAATAGGAATTTATCTGATCGTTTGAGACCTTGAGCAAAGGAGATTTCATTCTATCTCTCCATTATCTATTCTGAAAATATCAGCTCTCGTGGTTGGGAAAAACAACAAAAGTTTGAATGAGCGTGTTGAAGACGCACACCCCCAAAGCCCCTTTCTGTGTCCCAACAGGGATTCTTGGAACCCCTGGCCCCACCGATTTATCCAACAAGACAGCTATTCACCAAACTGAGGTTCAACTTCTCTCATTTCCCGGGCTCCGAGGCTGGACCTGCCCTCCGCCCACACCAGAAGACACCCGCCCCCAAGAAGAAACGCTCAGGAGGAAACATTCCCGGAGCCAGCCCTGCTCACCCCCAACCCCACGCCAAGCTCTCCCTGGCCTTCCCGCTGATCCTTCTGAGACAAAACCCTATGCCTGTCCCTGAGGCACTTGGGAATCTTAGAGGAGCCTTCCTGCCGCAGGACCCACCTGCCACAAGCCCCCCGGGGCCCCCGTTCCTTCACCCCCTTCAGTCACCCCTCCAGATACAGTCTCTCCTTGCCAGGCTCGGATTGGATTTTATCGGACGCTGATCTTTAGCCACAGAATAAATGCTTCGTAACCCATGCAACTTCCATTAGGCGAAATGCTTCCTCTTTGGGTTAAACGACCCCGATTCTGCCAGCGTGGCGCCCACAGACACGGGTGCCCACCGTTCCTCTCCTCCAGAGCCTCTGCGGAGCAGGAGTTATGGAAGATTTGGAAGCAACCATTTTAAAGAAAACAGATGCTCTACACGGGAAGGTGAGAGAGCAGGTGGATTTGAAGCCTCGCGCTGGAAGCTCCGTGCAAAGAAATGGACCGCCGTGAATGTGTTTTCTCGGAACGCTCACCAGAGTGGACGCAGGCAACAATGAGCTCAAACACCACAAGGCGGAGAACAGAGGCTGAGGCCGGTTGTCAGACAAACAACACCGTCCGGCCACTACCCAAACCCGGAACGAAATGCCCTGCGTGTATGGGAGCATGCACGCGTGCGGTGCCTGCTCATTTGTGTTAGCGGAAGGGGTCAGAGATGCGGATAAATCAATGTATCCGACTATTCTAAAATAATTACTATTGATCTATGGAAGACTGGAATTCTTGCCTTTATATTTGAATATCGATATATATGACACCCCGGAAATCCAGAGTCTTTGAAGCAAAGTGATGATGACACCTTCTAAAAATACCCTCTGCAGTATACTTGCAACCCCCCCCTGGCTTCTGAATCCTGTCTCGTGTCCTGTGTCCCCCTCCCCCCCGCCCGTCAGAATGGACCTCTTCTTAGAATGTGCTGGAACTTTGAAAGTCATGGTTTCTGCTAGAAACACGGGGCTCATTCAAACAGGTCAGTTTGAGGGGGCTGTCCACACAGGTGTGTCCAGGTCGAGGGGACGACAGGGGGCAGCTCATCGTGGGCTAATGGGAACAGGTGCAGTCTTGCTTCCAGAACCATAAAGTCGAGTAGGGGAGGAACTCCCAGGACCCACACAAGTGATGCGGAGAAGGTCAGCCCTCGGGGGCTGTGGCTCCAGTGAGGGGCCTGTTGCCTGGTGTCCCCCAGGAGGAAGTTGAGGAACAAGTGTCCTGACTTTACCCTCCTTGCTCCCAAGGTCCCCATCTGCTAGGGATGCCACCAGAGGACACACTGAGTGTGCAGAGGGAGCCCAGCTGGGCAGCCTCTCTGCGCGCGGGGAGTATCCCTGATCCACGAGGGGAAGGAAGACAGCAAGGTACAGGTAACTGGCGGTGAATCTGAGGACTTCCGTGAAACGAAGCAGTGGGAGGATCCCAAGATGTAAAACTTACAAGGAAACAAAGGGGGGGGGCACTCCCGGCGAGCACGTTACCTGGCGCAAGGACACGCGACTGCTCGGTGGGTGTGTACACGAGGCTGACACGTCCTCCTGTGAGAGGTTAGGGACGACTCAATGAGGAAGGTGGACTCTAGCGGGGACAGAAAGGGTGTGCTTCCAACGAACACAAGGGGACACTCACGCTAGCGGGGGGTGCTAAAGAAATGGCTGTTGAGTGGCTGAAGTGCAAAATGGCTTGGCTGGCAAGCTGTGGAAGGCCCGGGAACTGCATCTGTGGGCAAGAAAGGGGCCCCAAGGCTTCTTCTAGGCAAAAGGATGGCTTTCTCCCTTTAGGGATGATGGGACGGGATAGATTTCAGGGAGCGAAGCAGGAAACCCTGGTTACAGAGTGACTTATGTGGCAGAGGAGGGAAAAACTCCGGACCCCAAGAAGCCCGTGACTGCTGGAGACCTTCCAGAAGAGAGGGCAGGGTCGGTGACCGGTGACACGTAGATTTCAGCGAGGGCATGGAGGCAGAAGGACAATGTTCTTATCAACAAACAGGTCGTTAGCCAGAAGTAGGGGAGGAGAAGCAGACGAGGAACACTTTTGGGGGAAGTATAGGTGAGTTTCAAGTTTCATTGTTTTGTTTCCAACTATGCAGTTAAGACACGTTTTAAGTGCTCTGCGATCTATAACAAAGCACAAACAAGAAATTTAAAAAATGACCATAAGTGACCATAACCACAGCTTCTAAGAGATAAGTGCTGGTTCTTACCGTTTCGAATGCGTTCATTGGATGCTGAATATTATGCATTTGTTTATTGAAGGTATAATTTTCTTTTTTTTTAAGTTTATTTATTGTTGACACAGAGAGAGAGAGAGAGAGCCAGAGCATGAGTGGGAGAGGCAGAGAGAGAGAGGGAGACACAGAATCCGAAGCAGGCTCCAGACTCGGAGCTGTCAGCACAGAGCCCAACGTGGGACTTGAACTCACAGACCGCGAGATCATGACCTGAACCGAAGTCAGACGTTCAACTGAGCGAGCCACTCAGGCGCCCTTGAAGGCATGTGGGAACCGTGTAGCACAATACTTGATACCTAGAAAGTACCAAATAACTGCTGTTGTGTAAATACATTTTCTTTGCAGAAATGTAGATAATGCATAAACTTAGATTATAGATAAATTTAGATTATATATGCAATATATATTTTGCAAAGGCAATTTATAAATATGACCTAAATATATGTGATATACATAGATATATATCCTAAATTATAACCTAAAAAATATGGTGCATTATTTTCCATGCCTGTTAATATTTTCTTGTATATTCACTTAATATCCCGGAATATTCCACAATAGGTATTGACCATAATTTTTGGCCATTCTTTAGCCTTGCAGATTTGAGGTTATTCGTAATTTTCGTCATTGTAGATATGATAAAATATTTTATTGAGAAACTTTGGGGGCATCTGTGTTGTTTTGTTTAGTAAACATTGAACTTCATGGACAAGTTGAGCTTTGGCCGTGCAGATGGAGTGGTCTAGCGGGCAGTAAACACCACTGAGACACTCAAGCAGCATTTCCTAGTCTGCCCATGTGTATCTTTCTTTCTTGGAGAGAGCTCGGGGAGCCCAGGAAATAGCTCATGATCTAGACCGAGGCGTCGGGATAAAGAGAGGAAAAGAGGGATCTGGGAGAGCGCTCCTGTCATGGTGGAAGGAGGACGGGGTGCCTAGGAAGAGGTAGAGAAGGGTTTCCATGTGTGACGGGAAAGCCACAGAAATGACGTGGCTTTCCCTTCTCCTGAATGTGCACAACTGTTTTCGTTTCCTTTCCCTCTCAGGACAAGGTCCGGGCTGGACGGGCTGGACATGCTGCTTCGGGGTGTCGGGCTGTGGGCACTGGACGGAGCCCGAGCAGGGGGGACGCTGACCACCACGAAGGTGCAGGGTGGGAGGAGGTGGCTCCAGGTTAGAAGCAGGGAAGGGGCAGCAGGGACAGAAGCCAAAGGGTGAAGGTGGTTGAATTAAGTATTTCCGGGCTTGGAGTGTTTACCTACAAGACATTCCCCCCCCCACCAGGGCGTTTTTCATACCAGTGGGTGCATTGATTTCCAAAATAGTGCTTTGGACACCTAGCACTCTCCTATGTGCTGATGTCCGTTCGTGCGTGGAGTCGGGAGCAGGGCACAGAGACCCCGTGACGGCCTCCTCTCCTCCGGGCACAGCCACATGCAAACGGGGGGCAGGGTCTCGAGAGGCGAGGTGGGCACGACGTCAACTTGGGAAGTGCGTGCTGGAGAAGTTTCCGGGGCATGCGTGCTCACCTGTCTTTAAATCTGAAGTGAGCAGGGAGTTCGCCGCGGCTCTAAAAACACCATTTCCTGCTGCCAAGACTTGAATGAGCTAATTGTGTTTTAAATGGCTCACCTTACAAAGAATTTTCTTTCTTTATGTGAAAAGGGCCGTGATTTATTAATTTTCTTTTCTATTATTTGCTATAGACTTTCTCTAGCATCTTCTTCATAAATCACCTCTCTATTGAAACGCATCCCGGAATCACGATGTAATTAGTGTAGATTGTGGGACATGCATGGGATAGAACACGCCCATTTGAAAGATCTCAGCAGCCCCTTTCAGGAGGCGATGTGAGGACGCTTCACGGAGGAAGCTTCAAGACAGCATCTCTCACTCTGGCAGACGATCCAACACGAACGGCTGATGTGCTGGGCAGCGGGCTTTTCTGGGAGACACTACAAAGAACTAAATTAGTAAAGGAAACTTAATTATCTTGCCTCTAGCCATCCTCTGGTCAGTATCCCAATTGAACAGAGACAAAACTCAGCATTTTTATAAATGTACCGCTCCAGACTCAGAATGATTCTCTTCTTAACCATCTATCTAGAAATGTCCTGGCCATTTCTCCCTTTTCTTTAGATTAAGAAAGAGTATCACACCACATTCATTAAGATATAAATATCCACGCTCCTCCTTCTTTTAAAGCAGCCAATTTGGACTTTTTTTCCCCCCTGACTTAAAGGAATGGAAACAAAGAAACTTTGTAAAGAAATAAATTAAATAGCTCGGGCAACTCACTTAGATACATATCAAAATACTGCCGAGGGCTCCGTGATGCTGCCTGGTTTTATTCATGCCCAAGCGCACCCAATACGTCTGCGTCCTAATATACACAGGAGACAACATTTTTCAAGCCGAGGGTATAAATCGTATCAGGGTACAGAAACTGGGATTAAAGTCATTTCTGGAAAACATGCATTCGTGAGAAAACATTTTAAAGAGGAGGAAGCACTTTTTCTTTGAGATGATAAATCTCCTATTGTACAGTATTTTCAAATTGTGCTAAACCTCACTTACGTGGGAAGAGAAGAAATCCGATAGAATTTATCTTTTACCTGTGTTTGGTCTGTTTTCCCTGACTTCTTCGCTCAACTTTGCATTAAAATTGGTACAATCTTAGATTTTTAACCATGTTACTTCTATCCTGGAGAAAAGCGAAGTCAGTTTGTCGGGAAATTATCTATAGCAGCCTCTTTTTTTCCACTTGATTTGGGCCATGTATTCATGGTAATCAGTGGATGCGGGCAGATTGGGAGTGGTTTTATGTTGGAAAGGCCAACGGTGAGCCGCAGGGGTCTGGGGAAGGGTCAGAAAGGAGCCAGGAGAACTCTGTCCTGGATCAGAACCTTCGGGGGCGTCCGTTTTTTGCCCTCTCTCCTCTAAATTGTAGAGGCAGGTGACATGCTCTCATTCTCTTGCCATTCCAGAATGTTTGCTCTCACTTTGTCAAGTGTATTATTTCCAGTTCTCCGGTTATGACAGACGCTGTAAGAAACGGTATGAGAAGAGCCAGTGACGACGGGGCCAGGTGAGGAAAGCAAGCTGAGGCCTGGAGAACATGTCGACCTCTTAATTAGCCAGCTTAATGATGGAAAGGCAGCCATATGGATTGATGCATTGATTGCTTAGGAAGAAAGTATTAATTTCTATGGTTGGAAGAATGTTCATTAGGAAGACTACCACTCATCCCCTTTGCCTTTTCCTCTTAAGCTTCATGCGGCTTCTGCAATCTGATAATTCAACTTTCTGTGTGTCAGATATTTGAGACAGTTGGGGAGGCGATTGCATAAAATAATAATGCTTTAGGTAATATTTCTCTAGTTTTGTGGTACTCTGAGAATCACGTTATGCCTTGAGGCGAAAAAAATCGCGACTATGAAAATCAAAACAGAAAAAAAAATACAGCAGAGAGTTTTTTTACTAGTACAAGTACAGTGGTCCCTCTTGTACAGCTTTGTGCGTGGCCCCGGTTCAGCTTCTGTGAGGGTCGTGCGTAGACAGATGGACACACGCTCTTGTTGTAGTTTTACAGACATCGTCTGCCCGACTCACTGTGTGTATTTTTGTATATTTCACGCACAAACCACATAAGCGCGCACACACACGTGTCGATCCCAAATGCAGCTCGGTTGATCTTCAAATCTAGTATTTATCTGTCTGCAGACCTAACTATGTGCTTGCCATATCATTACTAGCTCAGGGGGAATCATTCAAACCAATGCAATTTGCTCAATATTGGTCAGTTTGACTCCTGACCCCGGTCCCTCAGCAGCGTATCCTTGGCAACCTTGCCGTGTGTTAAGTCAGGATGTGCTCATTGGTCTCATCTGTGACAGCTTGCTAAAGGCTGCTCAACATAGCCTGGTCTTTTCACAGAAAATTAGAAATCCAATAATATACGATATTCTGATCAGATTGGTATTTACACCAGGAAAGCCACCATCGTGGGGGTGTCTCACAGATGCCACGCAGGAGGCACACAGCCTCTGGTTAGTTTCTCGCGTATGTTCTGCAAAGGGAGTTGTTTTCTTTGTTGTTTTATTTCGGGGGGGAGGGGAAGGAGTTAGAGAATGTTTTATCACCTGTTTGTCAGGTCGCTTCACCAGAAATGTACAAGCTGATCTGAATATTGGCGGAATGATCCAGAAAAGTGCACGGAAGACACCGCTCAGAAAATACAGAATGTTTTCATTTTTGTATGTGATTCAAGCTTCATTGCAGAGAAGGCAGGTGACATGTACGTATGTAACCGAGAACCTGCAGAAGCGGGCAGTCTATGAACACAGGATGTAACGCCAGCACCGACGAGCAAATTCTGAAAATACCATTTATGCAGAGGCTTTTGCTGCAAATAACAACCCAACCTCAGTGTGATTAGCCTGTAGCTGTGACACATCTTCCAGCAAACCGTGGGGAGGTTAGTGGTGGTGAGTTATTATAAAATGAATACTTTGACCTCCACTTACAGAAAATGGCTCATTGTCTCACACGTACCCCCCAACTTATCAGCCCCTCCCTTAGCTGACATTGAAACATTATTTCAGTTGTATGCTTTATTTCCTTTTTTTAAGATTCAGAAGTAGCCACGTTCATTTTCATGTAAAGCAAAAAAGCTCGTGGACCATTTCTGGAGTCTGATTAACAAAGTGATGCGTCATCTGTTCTCAGAAGCTTCCCTATGGGTAGGCCGTCCTCAGGAAAACAGTTCTAAAGTAAGGAGGGGACCAGTGGGAGCCAGAGAGAGGGAGGGAGGGAGGGAGACTCTTCTCCATGTGCCAACATGCCAACTCAAGCTTTCCGGAGAAAAGAAGGCTAAATTCTTCACAAAGGGAGGGAAGGAGTCCCTGCCCCAGACCAGTGGGATGACAACCAGAAGTCACCATGATGGGAAGGCCCTCACGTCACCAAGGGTCATCCGGGGGGATTCGTCTTGTGTTTAGAAATCCAACGACTATTTACGTGCCGTGAAACCCCATTGTTTTGCTTCTCTGCTGAGGGGCAGACGGGGCCTGCAGGGACACACCTCCCCGGTTTGCCTGACACCCGTAAGATGTCGGGGCAACGAAGCCGGGAGACCCTCACTTGGCCAGATCTTGGGCGTGTGCCCCCAGACCGACATGCCAACTTTCACAGTCGCCCTTTTCATTTCATGTATCTGTGCTCTGCTCCCTCACGGCCTCTCATCCGTCCGCCGAGTGTTCCAACAACACAAACTGGGCACGAAAAGCGAGTGGCACGGGGCCCGAGACTCCCCTCCGGCCGAGAGAGGCTCCCACTGGTCCAGGCCCGGCTCTGCCGCGGGGCCACCCTCCCTGGGCTCTACGGTCCCCCTCACTCTTGCCCTGCTCCCGCCCCAGCCCACAGCCTGTCTTTCTTCCTGGGAGTCATCCCGACCCCGGCCCCAGCCCAGGCCTTTTTCTCAGCTCTGCTCAGGACTCACACCTTGGGAAGTCAGCCCTGACTCCGGGTCATAACAGCCCTCCCCACCCACTGTCCATATTGTGCCTCCCGTTTTCATTGGCACTAACATTGTGCTTTCTCTTTCTTTTTTTAATTTTTTTATACATTTATTTATTTTTGAGAGACAGAGAGAGACAGAGCTTGAGTGGGGGACGGGCAGAGAGAGAGGGAGACACAGAATCGGAAGCAGTCTCCAGGCTCGGAGCTGTCGGCACAGGGCTCGACGCAGGGCTCAAACTCACGGTCCGTGAGATGGTGACCTGAGCAGAAGTCGGACGCTCAACCGACTGAGCCACCCAGGCGCCCCTGTGCTTTCTCTTTCTAAGACCCTCACTGAGATCCTTGCACCTGTATAATTTCTGACGATGGCTCCGTCTTCACGGACAAGGAGGTGTCTTCTTGCCACAAAATAGTCCGTGGCGTCACCCGCCGTGTGGCACTCTACCCAGACGCCGCCACAACGGAGCACAGCATAGGCACCCGGTTAGAAGGCTTGGATGGATCTCGTTCTCTTTCCTCCTTACTTCCAGCTTCCACTCAGGTGTACTTTCTGTTTGGGAAGAGCCCACCTTGCGAGACACTGGCCGAGGTGCCTCCGAGCTGCTCTCCGGGCCACCTTCTCTGCCGTCATACTCGTTGCTGAAGGCATTGTCCTCTGCGTTTCTCAGTTAAGCCTGCCGACATTGCATGGGGGTTTGAGTAGTTTGGGGTGGGGACCCCTGGCTGCCCCTGGCTCGAGGAGGCAGGACTGGGTCACTCAGGGCAGCTCAGTCAGGAAGGCTGGTCCTGGGAGGGGCGGTGGCTGTACGGGAGTTTCTACCAACACCTGCCCCTGGACCCGGCAGTGACCGATGTGTCCAGGCAGGTCTATTTTATAAACACAGTGATTATTTGTTTTATGACAGAAATAAAGTGTATTGGTAACTCACCTGATATATACGATATGATGCACAACACGTGTATGTCATACAAAATGAGAACTTTTCAAACAATAATGACTTCGCACCCGTAAATGGTACATTATGCCTCGATTTTCTCAGGGATGCTGGTTTTCCGGCCACATGTTATTACTGTTATCAGTGTTTAGTAAACAAACAACCAATCATTTTTGGAGCTTCTATTTTAAATAAGGCCATGAAAGTTACAGTGAAAAAAACCACGATTTTTGCCCTGAAGTTCTTGGTGTTTTTACTACAAATAATTTTATATATTATCCTTAAATATATAAAATGAGGAGACTAAAAAATATCTCTAAAAACTTTACGTTGTTCATAAATTTCTATGGTTGAGACAAATTTCACATTTAAAAAACCAAATATGTGTTTTGGAATGACTGAGGTGCTTTGACAGCTGAACCTTGTAACTAAGGGTACGCTAGGCGACGGCTATTCTGTTTTATCCTTCCTACAGACTGGTCACCAAACTCAACAGAATTACCCGCTGTCTATAAAATTACAGAAATTACCTGTAAAACCAAACATGTGTGAAACCTAAACAAATTTATATGCACACAAACACTTGCTTCTGGGGCGGGGGGCACAATTCATTTATTTACAAAAGAAAATGGCCCCAGGACTCAGTCCTACCCCAGCCCTGCTGTCACCACCACGTCCTTGGCTATGGAACCATAACTACCTCCGTGAAAGCAAAATCACCAGACAACAAGTGGCAGAATTCGTAATGTGTTACGTCAGGAGAGGACTTTATAAATCTTGTGGTGCTGGCGTTGGGCATGAAGACTTTTGGCGTGTGACCTCTGATACAAGCATCGATCAGAACTTTCCATTTGTGCTCTGGCTCCCCATTGGTTCCAACTTCTTCCTTAAGACAGGACACAGCTGCATGCGTTCACGGCCGGCGTTGCATCTGTCCACCATCCCACTTAGGAGACACGTAGTGTCCCTTGACGCCTTGATTCATTTTTGAAGAACAATAACAGAAATCACAAGAGCATCTTACATTTAGTTTACAACTTGGAAAAGCAGAATGTAGAAAAGGACTGAGCTTCAGGCAGTCACAGAGAGATTTTGTTGTGGAACAAAGAAGTGGACGATGCATCTTTATCCCAGACCTACTGTGTATGTAAACAGGAGAGCCTGTAGCCAGAGAGGCGGGACCCTGTCTTTTACCTGTGAGCTTCAGGACCCTGCATGTTATTTATACTTTGTTGTTTGTATATGGACCTACGTAATTACCTAGAGATGACGCCTAGATTATTTCAGAATCTGTGTGTGTGTGTGTGTGTGTGTGTGTGTTCCGTGTGTCTTCTTGAAAACTGGAGGGAGCACTTGGTTAGAAGATATTTCTTTTTTTTTTTTTAATTTTTTTTTTAACGTTTATTTATTTTTGAGACAGAGAGAGACAGAGCATGAACGGGGGAGGGGCAGAGAGAAAGGGAGACACAGAATCGGAAGCAGGCTCCAGGCTCCGAGCCATCAGCCCAGAGCCCGACGCAGGGCTCAAACTCACGGACCGCGAGATCGTGACCTGAGCTGAAGTCGGACGCTCAACCGACTGAGCCACCCAGGCACCCCAGAAGACATTTCTTTAGGTATTATTAACAAAAGCCTCCTCATGGTTTTCTCAGTGCACATCTCTGTACAACCCTGTCCCTTAATATCTTACCTATTAAAAAAAGAAGAAGAAGAAGAAATTCTTGATTCTTTTCCATGGGTTCAAATGAACTAAACTAAAAGAATTGTGGATTCAACTTTTAGAAATGATTACATATTTTTATTTTACCCCATTGATTTCTAGAACTCTGATCTAAGAGTCGTTCAAATTTGTGTTTGGATATAGGTGAATTTGGCCAGCCGTTGATTAGTTTCATGGTCTAAGTTACTTCTTTTTGACGATGACAAAATTCAAGGTAATGGTCATTGCGATGCTACAACCCATCGTTGTATTCTGGACTTCAATATAATGAATATTGAATAATATATTGAATATTGGAAGAGAACGCGTACAGCTGCTGAACACATGTCATATGTATTTGTGACTGGACAGATTTTAAATTAATCGGATCTTTTATTAGTCACTGTAAAATTATATGCACATACATAGATGCATCATTTTGATGTTACACAGAGTTGGACGCGGGCCCGAAAAGCCGCAACGACACAATATTTTTGCATGGTTTCAGCTAAAAAGAAATACCACCGGGTGCTGGTTCAGTTGATTCTTTGTTCAGTACTGTCCAAATGAATTCACGATAAAATAGAATTGCCCTTAACAATTCTAACTTGTCTAAGAAGATTGAACTGGGGACATTACCTTTTCATCACACACGCACATTGTCTCTGTCGGCCACCCAGACACACACACAAAAACAAACTTGTAATGAGCGGGCACTTTGTCAAGCGCTCTCTCCATCCTTCATTAAACGACAGAAAATTGCTCTCTGCTGGATTGTCAATGCAGCCTGCCCTCCCAGAGCCCATTTGTTTTACATGCGAGCGCCCAATATTGCAGGGACTTGCAGATTTTAAGTGACAAATGGTGCCCAAGTTTGCGTTGCTCTCGGAGTTGTGTTTTGTGCGGCGTGCGCGGGTTCGGCTCTGCGTGGTTTCTCAGGAGAGGGGACCGTCCGCGACAGAAGACGCGCACCTGCGGTTTCCGGCAGCCACTGCCGCTTGCTTTGCCGTGGCTCCGTGCGATCTTCTGCTTCCCGAAAAGTGTACCTAAAAGGCTTTCCCCCCCAACACGATCTCTATGCAAGGTGTAATATATGTGGCTAGTTTAGACTGAAAGCACAAACAAAATGGGAAATGTGTTCTTCCATTGCATTCCTCCTGTTCTTCATTAAATCTTATTGAATTTGTCATCTTTTTTAATTGCACTTCCCAGTAATGGTGCTGAAAGGGTTTTTTTTTTGTTTGTTTGTTTTTAATGGGTTCAAAACTGAACAGCTCAGCCCCCTCTCAGAGAGCAACTCTTCTGGAGCTTTCCCAACAAGGGACAACTTAGAAATAGCAGCCACAGTGTAGCTCTGTCAGGGCAGCACTCAGATGTGCAGGGTGGGGATCAATGTGAATTATCGAGCTTGGCTGCCGTGGAACATGGAGGCAGCGGCATCCGGGCCAGGGCTCTCTGGAACACGCATTACTTATTCATACCCGAAGATTAACCGCACAACGCGATCGTTGACATTCTATCGCAAAGGTGGATGGATAGGGTGCAGGTTCCGTTTACTTGGGGGTCTGTGTGGGGGGAAGAGGATAGCTTTCAATAAAGACGTAGCGGGGCTCACTGCAACGTGTGCTTAGGCTCTGAATTTCCATCCAAACAAATGGAGACGATTTTCGGGACCAAGCCTGCAGCGGGCCATGCCCTTTAATTGCCATTTACATAGCAGAGAATCATTAATTTCTAATTCACCTTTTTTCCACTCTCTTTAGTATTGCCATGTCGATGTCTGGGGCAGTGAAATAAATGCGGTTTCCACATCGCTTTAGCGACCTCCCATTTTGTGATTTTTTTTTTTTTTTTTGGATGCTTTTCTGACCTTAACAGACTACTGTGTAGGTAGAGCAGGCTTAAGGCTCTTGTTTGGATATGATTTATGATGCTACGTTAACCCTTCATTGACCTAGAAATGCCCTAATATTAAAACAGTTTGACACATAGAAAATCAAAAGCCCTTTTATTGAAAGTGCTATTGTCCGCATCATAAGTTCCCTCGATGTGATGCCCCAGCCACCCCATCAATTTCCTACTACTATTGAGCACTGTATTGAAAAACTAATGGACAGAATCCTTTGTCATTTCTGTCCCAGTGACCAGCAAATAGCTCAGAGAATGTCTCTGCCTTCATATCACTGCAGGCATTTCTAAATGACACTTTCAAGAGCACACGTTAGCGTTTTAAGGAAGAAAGACTTCCTGGAGGGTGTGGGCATGAGTCACGGGGCTCTCTGTTTACTCACGCGTGGGTGAGGCTGGGACTTCGCCCCCGTCCTCTGCTGCCACAGAACTCACTCAAGTGACAGACAAGCTGGCAAGAAGATCTTTACAAAGTATTTAGCTGGCTTACGCACACACGGTCTTCTGAGCCTACACAGGAACATTGTTAGAGAGTGAAGGATTTTCCTCCCCTTTTTCCTTTCAACTTTTAAATGTTGGTGTAAATCCATATATTTCCATGACTGACACATTTAGGGAAATCTCGCGTTTGCTTAGAATGGATTTTTGATGAACGTGTTCGTAACAGGATACTCCACAGGACTGTCTCTGTGAGGGACATCGCGGGAGGGAGGCGTTTACTGAGAAGATGTCTTCATAAAATCATGGCATTTGAGATCATGTTATCGCATCGCACACAGTGTTCACGTGGACATTCAAATCGAAAGAGAAACATACGTACGTTTTAGGTAGATGTGCGTATATACACCAACCTCCCCCGTGAGAGAACAGATGCCCTGGTTAATGTTCGCCTCCTGAGATTCCCCGGAGACCGTGCCACCGTGAGACCGCAGCCTGGAATGAATTGTTTAGATGGCACTGGACAGCAGAACACAACTATAAGACCCCGAGCGTTGTGCCCGACGATGACTTCCAAAGCCTTTGTCCCGATGGCCACCCCACCAGCTGCCTTCTGGGCGGCTGGCACGCCCCCGACTGCTTCATGACCAAAGTGCTGTGTGACGTTCCTTCGAGTCCTGTGTGTTTCCTAGTTTCTTCTCTTTTTTTTTTTCCAGTGATGTCCTTAAGGGTCTTCCAGTGGAGGGAGTCTGCTCCTCGCCTGTGCCCCAAGCAAGTGCCTTCAGCGCTCGCCCTTTGCCCTTTCTGCTGCTGTTACCATGAGCTTCCTTTGTCAATTTTCTAGTCAACAAAGAGAAAGTCATTTTACTGCCTTTGATACCTGATAATGTCCACCAACTTGTGAGTCATTATCATCCCTCGGGAGACGGCGTGGGACTCAGGGGCCGGATAGGACTTCAAGAGACCCGAGACATTTTACTTAGCGTAAAATGTGAAGTTAACGTGGAGATGTGTGTTTGTTGATGGCTAACACTCAATTAGTGTGGCCCGCTGTGACCTCCCTGCTCCTCAGATACTAAAAGACCAGTGGGTTCCTGAGCCTCCCTCCTCTGTGCCCCCAGACGCTCAGAAAAGGCGGAGTGGGGCCAAAGTGGAATTTTAATTAAACGTATTTACCCGGTAACTATTATATCATCGTCTTTCTTTTCCTGTCGGCCTAAGTTTTTCCACAGTGGTAAAAATAGATTGTCACATTTCAAAAGGGGAAACTTAGATTTTCAAGGCACCTTCAAATGCAACAAAGCACCCCAGTGCACACGTGGATGGTGTCGCGGGGTCCATGTGCCTGTCCCAGCACGTGGACACCCTGCACTTCCTGTCACCTGGTGCCCAGAGCCCCGCCTAATTTGCTGGGGCCATCAACGCAAGCTGAACACCACAGACCCTGCTGGCTTAGTCTCAGACTGTTTTTCAGCTGTGCCCGCCCTCACGTCCCGGTCTTCGTGAGTGTCACCCGTGGCCAAGGCTGGGGCCACATGGCTCCCGGTGGCACTGAGAGCAGGGACACTCAAGTGTGGGGTTTGCTAACACCCTTCCCATGTGTCTCCGTCAGATCCACGTGGCCTTTCCGTGGCCGAGAGGAAGACTTCCCAGGGCTGCGGCCTCGGGCAGCGGACCGCACGCCTGAGATGCAGTCCGGAACAAGGTCCTGCCGACAGCGGGTGGGAGGTGGGTGGCCCTGCGCAGACTGGTAAACAGGGAAGGGGGGACTGTCCCGGGGCCAGGGGCCCCCACTGGAAGCAAATCATGTGCCCATGAGGAGTAGCAGGTTTACTGAGCATTAATTAAACATTTGACAAAAAGTATACCGTCGATAGGTCAACGTCCAGAGGATACCAGCACATCGTAAGGCGAGAGGACTGGGTTGGATGAAAAGCGCGTGTGAAGGCGACGCTCCACGGAGAGGCCTCGCCACCAATGGGGAGCTGTGCATCATCCCAGCATGTCTCCCGCCCACCAATCCGGCAGACACGGGCCTGTTGTAACTGCTTGGTCATGTATGATATGCAAATGTGGGGGTAAAGGAGCACTTTAAGACCTCAGGCATGAAATTTAAAATTGAATCCTGTCAAATCATAGGAACTCAAGTGTAATTCTTATTGTGTAGATGACAGCGAGCTAATTAGTAATACTGGAGAGAGGCGCCCTTCACCTCTGGGGTCACAAGCCAGTGTACTAACCCTTGTTTATTAGCTTAACACAAAGGGTCATTATGGTAATCCCACCCTCCCCGGGCTTTTCCGTTCCGTCCTCTTTTTCTCTTTCCTTCTTTTTTCCTTTTCCTTTTTCTTTTTCTCCCTCTTGCCTCGGTTTGGTTCCATGCAAACAAAGCTTTGCGAATAAACGTATCTGTAATTTTTTCTCATTATAATCCAGATTATGTTCTGCAGTTTTTTGATTGGTATTTATAATGCCTTTGAAAGTATTTGCACATGAAAATTACCAAGAAGGCCCTGGACAAAATCCTGTATGTAGATAACCCTGCTCTTTCCTTCTCTTTGGAAGAGAGACAGAAGCAGAGACAGGGTTGAGAAGAAGATCAAGCCTGTTCTTAATTCCCCAGTTATGGTTTCCGTCCAAAAATGAGAGTTTCCAGGTACAATTACTTCTCTGTATATCTTCTGGCTAAACATTTTTTTGTCCGTACTGTACTAAACTGCCTTAGCTATTTTATAAAAGCTAAGTGTTTCACTAAGCTCTTGCAATATTGAAAGAATCTATATTCCGCGAATTTGAAAACATGTCAGCCCACCTAAATTACATATTGATCAGGTTTAATTGCATGCCACCCATCAGTATTAGGTTTGAAAATTCATAAAAGAGAAATAATGTACTCTTTGTGGATGATTACTTCTGGGGCATTTAAATGAATTCCATCACTTAACCCGGGCGGCGACAGATTATTGAGCCTTACCATCCAGCCATTCAAAGACCAATGCTGTAGAACAGCTGCTCTCCGACTAGCAGAGAACAGCGGAGTGCAAACAATATAAATTTATATAGATTTTCTTTTAAGGAAAATAGCAAAGTAAAACATTAAAAGTAAACATTCATTTTTCAATCGCTTCCCGAATCACCCTCCTCATTGTCTCCCTATATAAGCATTCATTTTTAATTCTTTTTGGATCGTAGGCATCCTTTTATTTTAAGTAGTAATTCACATCTTAATTAATATATGGTAATCAAAGAGATAAGCAAAGATAAATGATTCGCAGCTCGCTTTTATTTGTGAAGGTGAATTTTTTATGCAAGTGCATAAAAGGGATCTGAAGCTGATTCTTTAGTGGACAAACCATTTGATTTTCCTTTAAAAAAAAATACCCCAAAGTTTTGTATTGTCAGTGGTAAATGCTCTTTCAAAGCTGTCTTCGCGTGAAGGTCACATTGGCTAAGAAAATGAGTTCATCGTTAGTTTTCAAGGCGTTCTTTACATTTAGAAATTATGTTTGTTGGTATTGGTTGTGTTTTGAGAAAGTGTGCTTATGTATGTTTTTCTGTACAGATTATCAATACAAAGTGAAAAGAACCAGTTAAAATCATTGGGCTTACTTGGATAATAGTTTAAGAGCTACATTTTATTTAGACACTTTGAGGTAATAAATATCTGTGAGCATAATTAACTGTCTTTATCCAGGGCTAGACCTAGAGAGGCTGCGTTGAGACCTTCCGCATTGTCTGTCTTTAATGCTAATGGTCAGGGTTTCCTTGAGAGTTATTTGGGTCTGCGAAGTACGCTAGCAGGATTTGTTTTTAAATAGTGGGTTATTACATGGAGACACCGAACAGACGCCCCGCTTTGTGCCATCCTCGGCACAAGCAAAGCTTCGTGTTTTATTCTTTATGAAGCAAAGGTAACGTGTGCAAGTGAACCCTCTTGACAAGTCTGACTTCATTGTTTATTTGGCTGGAATTACAGTTGTGGTGGGCAGCAAATAACGGTTCACAGCGGCCAAGGGGCGCAGTTATATCTTGAGTCTTCACTCAGGTCACAATTGCATCAGGATCCTCTCGGAGAATCAACTATCAAGTGTAAGACGACTCGAAACACAGTACCGTAAAGTATCGCTGCTTCTCCCCCTTGGTCAAAGACAAATCCTGGTTCTCTCAGCCTGTGCTGAGAGCACGTTGCATGAACACTTCATTCGTGCGGGGGTACACATGGGGGGATATTATTGTTTTGAGATATTCTTCAGGAGAAAACGAGGGGCGAGGTGAGAAGGGGACCACTGTTGACAACTCTCCGGGAAGAGACACTTTCCCATGCCGCCCACACGCAGAGGTTGGGTGTGATGGCACAATCAGATAAACCAAACGTATTAAAATCTCACCAACTTTTTATGAAAAAACAGCGATTTTACCAACCTATTTGCCAAATACTTAGGTTGTACAACAAATCTACCCAAGTCATCCACTTTTTTGTTTCCCCAAGTCTCTATGAAAAAGTCGGAAAGAGCTTATTGCCAGGGAAAACTCGGAACTTTCTTTCTGTAGAAAACTCAAAATCCTTCCCTGTTGGATTGTCATTATGAGTCAAGGAAGAATTGATTTTACTTTTGGCTATCGAAGAGCAGAGCACAAAATGAGGTGTCCATAGAAAGAAATTGTCTTAGAGCACAATCATGAGGGAGGAGGGGGAGGGAGAGGACATTCTCTTAATAATGAAAAGAAGGAGCTCGAAACGTGCGCAATAAAACCGATTCCAAAAACTAGGAGGAATCAGCTTGTCACTTAAATAAACTAAGCTGCATGTAAACAATACTAAAATAAAATAAAAATATGTTGAGGCACCTGGAGTGTTCCTTAAATTGTTCATGCCTTGGAAAAGGAGGTTATAAATGAATTAAAAAAAAAAAACCCAGCACCTGCTGCTCATGGAATTGAATCTGATGTGAAATATGAACCCATATGGCTTAAGACTGCCCCAATAAGCCACCAGAATGTCGCGGTGACGAGGTGATTATGGAGGCAGTGGTGTGATAGTGGTGAGCGTGGTGGTCGTGGTGGTGATAATGGTGATGGTGATTACAGCGGAAGTGATGATTAGGAAGGATTCTTAAGAGGAAGCAATGTGCAGAAGCCCACAGAAATGCTGCAGACAGCCTTGTAGAGAAGCCCTGCATACAGATAGACAACCGACTTGAAAAAGAATCTATTGGCAGAATCTTTAAGAGTCTTAAAACAGCTTCTAAATGTTTGGCATTTCATGCACATTTCAGAAAAAAATAATAACCATCCTATCTGGGAAGATAACACGGGAGAATATAGGTAGCCTGCGCTTTGACCCAAGAAAACCAGTTCCGAACCTGACTTTTACTAACTGTGTGAACTTCATCAAGTTACTTACACTTCTCTGTTCCTCCTCTGTAACCACAGTCTTAATAGCTTGGCCAAGTTTACCATCTGGGTTAAAAAAGATAATATACACAAATCACGTAGCCTAGTGTTGGTGCATATTAGGCACCTAATTTTCCTTTCTCGCTACCTACTGAGATGTTTATAAAATGTACCACAGACCGTGGATTTGGGGATGGACTAGAGAAATAATTGTTTTTTTTCCCCATTCTCTATAAATACATCAAGAATTAGTTTGTGGTATAAAGATAGGAGAATCACAACCGAAGTACTTTCATTATATTTTAATTTCCATCCCATTTTCCTTCGGTCCTGAGGAAAAATAAGACAGCACTCTCGTCTCTACAGCTCTTTGCTACCTTCCATGGCTAATCGAAAGCAAAAACTTTCTGTGTGAAAGCGTCTCACCTAGTGATGAAATAAGTCTCTGCTCTTAGTAATGAATCAGCGTCACCTTATAAAATTATACCTGCACCAATTGCAAGGTATCACAGACAATTTATTGTGAAATTTCACTTTGCTCAGTTTCTTTTCCACGTTTAAAAAGTTTTCAATTCTAAACTATCAATAAAGCAGTGTCCCTACGTAACTTGTGCAATTATTTAAAGCTATTTCTTATAATGCTCCATTTAGAGTTAAATTATTCACATCTATTTTGCACGGCTTTATTTACCGCTGACTTACTTGTCTCTAAGTGCGGGATGCCCAAATCAAACTACCCTCATCCAAAAGTTGGTTTTATTAGCTCAAGTAACCAAGCCACAGAACACACAAGGGCAGAGTTCAGACGGTGGGAAGCAGAGAAGAGAGGTTGTTTTTCCTCTTCCGTCTTTTTTGGAGTGTGGTGGAACAAGACCTCAAATTTGCCCTTTGGAGTGGAGAAGGGTCTCGTTCCTTCTGGGGGGAGAAAAAAAGGCACGAGCAGCCGCCCCGAGGAGAAGCTCCTGGCTGGGGTGTGGACAGGATGGTTGTGCCACAAAGGGCCTGCCCTCTACATGCGAGCTGTTTCATTCTGCCCCACAGAAATCACCAGACCTTTTACTGTCTAGCTATCACATGTCCAAGAGCGCCAAATCATAACATGGTTATGAAGGAAGATCCAGGGCAGATGTGAGACTTTGTAATATGACTTAAAAGAAACGTGGCCAAATATTTAAGGTTCAGGGAAACGTTCAAATTTATCCCAACAACTATCCATCATTTATCCTCAGTGTTTCGACTCTTTATCCTTGAAGTTCTTGGTGCTGTGGGGTTTTGCAGTAACAATCTTCTTTATCTAGTGGATAAATCAATAACAAATCACTTATTCCTTAGTACCTAAGGAACAGAGTCTGCAGAGGTCCTAATGTGCTTTTTGGTGTACCAAATTAAAGCGTGTCCACAATAAATCATTCCCAACTGTTCTCTGATGAATTCTGAAATGGCCGATGCCTTCAGTATACTGTAAATATTTCTCCTTTTGCGTGCCTGTCCTCGTTAAATGTCCTTCTCTCTTCAGACCAGCCGCAAAGACACACTTGTAATAAACCTCTAACCACTACTTTCTTGCAAATCTCCATAACAGCCACATTTGGAAAATAATCATAAAAACACTTTGGCTTTGGGAATGGAGAAAAATAGAAATAAGTGAAACCAAAATATTTAGTGTAGCTGATTATTGAACCGGCATTTAGTAACTACCTTTGCTTAATTAAAATTTCCGTTACGGGTGGAATTGTTTCGCTCTAAAAGGTATGTGCGTGTCTTGGCCCTTAATACCTGAGAATGTGACCGCAGTTTGAGATAAAGGTTTTATAGAGGTAATCAAGTTAAAATAAAGTCATGAGAGTGGACCCTAATTCAATATGGCTTGTGTCTTTGCTAAGGGGAAATTTGGATAGAAGTAGACATACAGGTATATAAATGCATATTATGTGCGTGCACACACGCGTGCACACACGCGCGCACACACACACACACATATATATATATATATATATATATATATATATATGTAAAATTTTTAATTTGGTTCGGTGAAAGAGAAGGCAATATACACATTCCTTACCTGTCTTGAACCCAATCGTTAGCTATGTCTAAACAGTAACAGTGTTTTTAATCACATGAACTAAGTACTTCAGGTTGAGTTTGGAGCAGACAGAACTTTCACTCCCTTGAATCAAAACCCATTTCCACAATGAATGCATAAGCATTACTTTAGATAAAAGTTACTTTGTCTCTATAAGCTTGAGTTATCAAGCAGTCATAACTAAAGTGAAAGATAATTTATATAAAGTGCTTAGCATATGTTTTGTGGCATATAAATAAATATTATTTATTTAATAATAGCAAAAAGCTATTTATTTATTTAATAATAGCAAAAAGCTGTAAATAAATACATCCCTTATTTTTATTGGCAAACTCACAATTTTATGATCATAACCAATTTCAGGAGGTAACTTTTTTAAAAAAGTGTTTATTTATTTTGAGAGAGAAACAGAGAGGGCTGGTGTGCATGCGAGTGGGGGAGGGCAGGGGGAGACAGAGAGAATCACCAGCAGCTCCTTGCCATCAGCATAGAGCCCCATGTGGGGCTGGGTCCCATCAACAGGGACATCATGATCTGAGCCGACACCAAGAGTCGACGCTCAACCGACTGAACCACCCAGGCGCCCCAGGAGGTGACTCTTTATGATCTTGTTATAATCATCCTAACTTTATTTTTTTAATTTGAAATTTATTGTCAAATTGGTTTCCATACAACACCCAGGGCTCATCCTAACAGGTGCCCTCCTCGATGCCCATCACCCACCCCCCTCCCCCGCACCCCCATCAACCCTCAGTTTGTTCTCAGTTTTTAAGAGTCTCTTATGTTTTGGCTCCCTCCCTAACTGTTTTTTTTCCTTCCCCTCCCCCATGGTCTTCTGTTAAGTTTCTCAGGATCCACATAAGAGTGAAAACATATGGTATCTGTCTTTCTCTGCCTGACTTATTTCGCTTAGCATAACACTCTCCAGTTCCATCCATGTTGCTACAAAGGGCCATATTTCATTCTCTCTCATTGCCACGTAGTACTCCATTGTGTATATAAACCACAATTTCTTTATCCATTCATCAGTTGATGGACATTTAGGCTCTTTTCATAATTTGGCTACTGTTGAAATTGCTGCTATAAACACTGGGGTACGAGTGCCCCTCTGCATCAGCCCTCCTGGATCCCTTGGGTCGATTCCTGGCAGTGCTGTTGCTGGGTCATAGGGTAGGTCTATTTTTAATTTTTTGAGGCACCTCCACACTGTTTTCCAGAGCGGCTGCACCAGTTTGCGTTCCCACCAACAGTGCAAGAGGGTTCCCGTTTTTCCACATCCTCGCCAGCATCTATAATCTCCTGACGTGTTCATTTTAGCCACTCTGACTGGCATGAGGTGGAACTTTAAAGGTAACATTTTTGACGATCAAAAATCAAAACCTGACTCTTTAGAAAAGGTAACCTTCATATGCATGGTGGCATTACGTGACCTATTTACTGATACTGTCTCGTAGGACTTGAAAGGCAGCGAGATCAAACAAATAAACTCTGTGATACAACACAGGCTTTGGGGTAAAGGAAAAACACAGCAACGTTTGCACCTTCAGCTATGATGCACTAGGGCTCTCAACAGTGCCAGGTGACAGGCTAGGCCACGTGGACGGCACAGAAGTGGGGAACAGCATCGGAATCTCCTGTGGTGCCCTAGAGAGGGTGGAATTATCTAAATCAGTGGTCCCACCTGGGGCGGTTTTGCTCCCCCCAGGACAGTCGGCAATGTCTGGAGACACTTCTGATTGCCACAAGCACAGGAGGGCATACTGCCGGCCAGAGACACAGCTAAGCAGCCTGCCAGGCACAGGACGACCCCCACACTGCCACTCAGATGGTTCAAGTCCATTGCTTCTTGGCCTTTCTATCATGGAACTTTCAGCCAACACAAAGTGAGCAGAGGAAACCATGGATGACAGCTCGTACCACCGGAGTCCAGTGCATCTCCACCCGCTGTTGTCCCCATCCCTAATTTGCAAACAAGGGAAATAAAATGCCAACATGTTAAGGGACCTGCTCATCGTCCTACCCAACTAGTTAGAGGCCGCAACTAGTTAGGGTCAGGAAGAACCAGGACAGAGGTAATCTGTCCAGGGCACTTCGCAACAGGCCCAAAGCAAAGCATGGTCTCCATTCGGACCGTAACTCCTGCAAATAGAAAGTACAATCCGAGTGTATAATTCGTTACTTATGCTCTAGAAACAGATAGAAATCATTCAAAGCGGCCTATTGGGACAAAAAGAGTGTAGTGACTGATTCAAAGAATGATGAACCTTATTCAATATGATCACATCTCACCCCCGTAAGAATGGTGTGGGGGCCCCACGGCAGACACTGCCAGCCCCCCTACAGCATACAGTGAGGCTCCCCTGGCGAAGGGTGCTTATAGACCCCCCTTGGATAACGTTGGCGGCCCCCCTGTAGGAAGAACTCTAGGTGGGTGGGACCCAGGTAAAATGGTCTCCCCAAACCCCTCCAGCAAGGAATGGAGTGCCGATTCCAACGTGGATGGGCTCCGAGGACCCGATGCTGAGTGTTCGGAAGCCAAACACGAAAGCCCACATATTGTTATGACCTCCTCGTATGAACCATCCAGAAGAGGCAAGTCCCTGGCGACAGAAAGCAGATGAGTGGCTCCCTAGAGACGGACAGGGGCGGCGGAGGGCAGGGGGACGAGGCACACAGGTGATGGAAGCGTCCTCGAGTTGGGTGGTGCGGATACTCGCACATGTTGTAAGTATGACAAAGGCACCAAAGCCCGCACTTTGAAGGGTGAATTGTATGGCTTCCGAGTTGCACTCAACCAAACAAAACCCTGTTCCTCCGCTAGCACTGCAGTGCTGTGCGCATGGTCCTCTGGCTGCCCCTTCCCTCTTCCTTCAGGAAGACTCGGGGTGCACCTCACGCGGATGGGTGGATAACGCACCTCTCCTGGCCGTTGTATTTTGTCCAGAGAGTTGCAGCGCCCGTCGCTGCTCTGTCCCTGGGAACTGCTGTGTGTCCCCTGACCTACTCCGACCCTCCTCTCTGCCCTGTGTGCTGCCATGAGGGAAGCAGCACCTGGTTGTTTCAAGTTTGGAAATGACTAGAGTCTTGAGAATCACCTGCAGAGGCTAGGTGGGGCAGAGTTGTGGCGATTAACTTCAAAACCCTGGGATGGCATGACGCGTCCACAGAGAAGGGGGTGAGAGGGAGCATCAGTGATGTCTTCACACCTTCTGTAAGACCTGTTCCAGAGGATACCAGCTACCTAAAGCCAGCAGGAGAAACGGTGGAAAGTAGGATCAAATCACACTGATGCTTCTTGTTCAAGAAAGACAAAGAGCTCCCTCTGAGGAAGTAAGCGGCCATGTTATATTCCAAGAACATTAGACAGGACGGAATTTGAATGCATTGCACGTGAACTAAGCTTCCCCTCACCATTCATAAGTCTAACCTTCTTTGGATGGTTTTGGTAACCAGGAGACATGCCTTTAATGGAGCCTGTTCGGCCGCCAGCATGGCAGGCGGCACATCGGAGAGAATGAGCCATATCCTGGTCACGATAGAATGCTTGCGCATGAGGCATTTGTGTGTTTTGGCCTCTCTGGCTCGTGAGGCACCAAGACTAGATTTCAGTCCGGGCGAATGGCTTGCAATTCATGAGTAAGAATGCTCTGGAACCCAATGCCTACACACTCCTTGGAAAATAGGGCTATTTACTTCCAGGAGACAGAGTTCTAATTACGGAGTCTACACCATCCTGGGGGTGGGTCTGAGGACCTGTGGCGTCTGAAAAAGAAGTTGGGGATCATCGTGGCTCATGAGAAAACACCCCAGGAAAGATATCATGGGAACATGAAGGGACCAAAAGTCCCAAAGAGAGAGTCTGTAGACTTTATCCTTCCCTTCATGAGGCGGTGTTCCCATCACAACCCATTCATCCCGTTGGTGCGGAAGGGTTGTCCCACCTGAACGGTGCCAGATGACCCAACGCACCCGCACCGGCCGACAAGATGGATGGCAGTGTGTCGGTCTCCTGCACACGCGGCCGGGGGAGGGCCCAGCACCCCCCACGGGGTGGGGCTGCAAAGGCACCAACAGAACTGTGTGGAGGCTTTGTAATAACAAGAGAGTGCAGTGGCCTGTCTGATTACAGGCCTGCAAGGAAGTGAACTGTGTTAGGGTGAGGGGTGGTGGGTGTGGCGGGCCGGCTAGCAGGGAACCAGCTGCCTGGGGCAGGGAGCGCACACTGCCTGGGACCCACGGACACGGTGTGGGTGCCTGCGTGCCCTTGCTCTGGGAGCACGGGGCATGGCGGTCTTTTGCTGCCCTTGCCCCGTCCTGGTGTAAAGATGTGTGTGGACTCGTTCCTCCCCCGTCGGGTTCGGGAAAAGGCCTGACATGGTTCTGGGAAACGCTTTCTCATAATATTTGTCTGAGTAAATGAAGAAACAAAACAGGGGATTTCTAAAGCTTGCGAGTGAATCCCAGCCCGTGACCCTGTTCCCAGGTGTTCGGAGCCGTTATTCCGAGACATGAGGGAAGAGTAAGCCAGGGGCCCAGCAGGCCCTTCCCCTCCAAGAGTCCATGTATTAAATGTGCATTTTGTTTGCAACTCTGAAAACCGTTCACCTCAACAGATCCCGTGGCGTCTCCTCTGCCCGACTGCGTAAGTGATGTTTTCATAAATACAGGAATTAGGGAATCCTTGATGGATTTAAACTTCCTTTGTTTCTGGTAAAGTACATAACTTAATCTCATACTTTCAACACCCCCGTCTTCACTGGCATTGTCAATACGAGGCCATCTGACGCGTCAAACACAGACTACCCGGATTATTTTTCTGCGTTCTTGTCGGCTTTTGCTCAAACTACCTAGATTATGAAGACAAATGTGCATTCTATAGGAATTAACATCCTGCGTCTCTAAGACAAATTCTCTTGGAGACACCTGAAGCAGCACTGGCTGTCGAGGGTGGTGTCGCCTGCACGCGAGAGCAGTTGTCATCAGCTTGGTGGCCAGCCAGCGTCAGTCATGTTCTCGGCAAGAGCATTTTATACTAGTCTGTATTTTATCTTCTTTTTCCCCGCTGGGTTTTTACATTTCTAATCAGAAAATAGTGTTCCGGATGAGACCAAGGGTTGTCAGTGAGTAGCTGAGGGGGTGAGTCAGGAGTTCTGGCAACAGCGGGAGGGGTGAGCCCTGCGGTCCGCCACCCTGTGTCCCCAGCCTCTGTCCCCGGCTCTGAAATGAATGAGGTGCATCTCCGAGGCTCAGGTCAGCTTGGCTTTTCCATGGGGCCCTTCCATACCTTTCAGCGTTCAGAAAAGGGCTTTCGTGCGTTCTTGTACTATTCATGCTCTTGTCTGTCCTGGGCTGCAAATATGCTTTCCACTTAAGGTCCATCTTATGGCAAAATTCAAGTGGGCTGGTAGGTGGCAGCAGCCATAAAATGCATTGTGTTATGTGTCAGAGTTCAATGTGGATGTGGGGCTAACAATTCTTGTTTTCCCTTGCGAGACCCTCTTACTCTAGTCGTTTCTGCTAGATACACAGTCCAGAAAATAGGTGTGATTTCTGCCACCCAGTAGAGCATTCATCAAATGTAGCCAAGTTTTGACCATAACATCTGGAACGATCTGTCTTTGCACTGAAATGGCCATTCTGTGACATCAAGGCCAGGGATCACAACTGTGCTTTGATCTTCTCCCAAAAGCAAGATCACAACGGCTGGAAGTTGGCAAAATTCAGGACTAGAATGGAGGGTACTGGTTTCTGTTAGTTTTGCTTTTCAGCAACCAGAACATAATTGTCATGCACACTGAAACGTAAAATTTACTATCGTCATAAAGTTTTAGTAAATCAGCTACTGAGGAAGATGTCCTTGGCAGACTTTCCATCTGTGGTCACAGTACAGCTGAAGTGCCCAACTATTTTTGTATTCTGGGCTTGTCCTATGTCCTATGTCCTATGTGTTCAGTGATAAATACAAGATCATTAAGAAATTCTGAGTTTCCACTGAAACCTTTGTTATTCTTAAGAATCCTTCCAAATTCACTTTGTAAAGCTTTGGGGGCTTCAAGTGCTTTAAATTTCCCAGAATCATGGTTT
The DNA here is from genome assembly GCF_028018385.1 of Neofelis nebulosa. NCBI lineage: Eukaryota > Metazoa > Chordata > Mammalia > Carnivora > Felidae > Neofelis > Neofelis nebulosa. The sequence continues at coordinate 1,861,370 of NC_080792.1, read as the reverse complement.
TCCAGCTCTTTTAATAATAGTAGAGATATTTGTTTCAGGAGAACTTAGCAGGAGGCAACAGTATCTTTTATTTATTTAAGTTTATTTATTTTTGAGATAGAGACGGCATGAGCAGGGGAGAGGCAGAGGGAGAGGGAGAGAGAGAATTCTAAGCCGGCTCTGTACTATCAGCACGAAGCCCAATGCGGGGCTAGAACCCACGAACTGTGAGATCACGACGTGAGCCAAAATCAAGAATCAGACGCTTAACTGAGTGAGCCACCCAGGCGCCCCCACAACAGTATCTTTCGAACGGTTCATAGTCAGTGCCCTGGCCTGATATGAGTGTTACCCCACCAAGCATGCCGTGCATGGATTCTGGACAAGAAACAGTAAGAAAACTATAAAATGTGACTCAGAAAGAAGTAAGATTTCACATACCTTTCTTCTTTAACTACCTCTGAACTTCAAATTTGAAATATGCAGCCGCGTGAAGGGACGACCATTTTCCGTTGAAAAGAAATTGGATTCGGGATCATGAAGCCCTCTGTGGAAGCAAGACCTCCCATATACACAGACGATGAGCCCACAGTGTCATTTCTCGAAGCCTACGTCGGACGTGACCACGTCGAATATAAACCAGGCCCAGGGTCGCTAGTTAGTGAATGTTTGTTGAGCAAATAAATAAATGAGCACAGAAATACAAATTACAAAAACCACAGATCTCTGTAATCTCTTATAAATTCAATCCTGAAGGATTTCGCATTAGAGGGGAGAATATCAAGCCTTTCAGCCACAAGGCCCTGCACGCGCCCGCTCCCTGTGGCTCATGTTAGGGAACATGCCCTTTATCGGCAGGCCGCCACCGCCCCAGCCACCAGCCTGGGTTACGTTTTTTTCTGAAGTTTTATAATGCTTTGCCTCAGTAACTGGGCAATGCCTCAGAACTTTCTGAACCACGGATTCATCTTTCACTGAGCCAGACTTAAGGGTGTGAGGGAAACAAGGCACAAATAAGGCCACAGAAAGTCCGAGAAGCAAGCCAGGATCGCCCTCCTCCCAGACCAGGGATGCTCGCTCCATGGTGTTGGACAAACACAATGGCCACCTGTGTTCCATCTCCTCCTGTTCTCTTAAAACAGCTTGTTCGTTAAAGTTGTACAGAAATTAGAGCGCACCTAACCACACGAGCTACCTATTTCAGTGAATCTCTCTCCATGTGGGTGTCAACCCCTGTTGGGAGTAACCGTCAGTGGTGGAAAAATCAACGTAAAAGTGATGAAAAACAGATGGGAAAGTATGACAAAATAACCCGTAACTGGGTCCATCCTAGTGAAAAGGACGGCAGCCATATTATCAAGCTACGTCATTCAACATCGTTCAACGCTGTGACATTCAACGTCCATGTATCTGTAGAGCAACACACATAGAAAATGTAATTTCAGATGCTTCTTGCAGGGAAGGGATTAACTTTTTGCCAGTTCTTTTCTCTGCCAGAAACGTTTGTATTTACTTGTGTGAATATATCATCCGCTTTACTAAGTGTCATACACCAGGGATGATGGCTGGGTGACCTTGTGCCCCAGGAAGCTTGATGTCTCCATCTGTCCCTTTTACCCACCAGTCACTGCTGCAGTTAGATGGTCAACTTCAGGAGGAAATTTTAGTGGATTGAGGATTCGTTTACCCAAATTAGCCCCTCCTTCCAGTCATCCTCCTGGTAAAATGCCAGGAGAATTGCCAAATCTACTCTATACATAAACTCAACTGACAAGTTCAAAATGGATCCTGAGGTCCCTCTGGTCACTTTGACCCAGACCACTGGTGTTCAAAAATTCTGCTCATACACCTCCTTAGAACTATTTTTAAGCCCATCTGTCCCCCAGATTTGAACTTTGAATCCCAAATTTTATGGCATATTAAAATAACAACAAAAATGTAATTTCTTTTCCTGACATCAGTATTGTAGTATATACTTCATAGCGACCTCTCAGCTGCTGTGGACTCTGGAAGTCCCTCCCTCCAGGGCACAGTCTTGCCATACGGAATTTCACGTGGCTCCAGAATGCAAAGGCAATCTTAAATAAACTTGCCCAACACATCCTCCAAATGCGACAGAAATTGCCCAAGCTTTGTCAACGGCACAGTGACCCAGGCCTTCCAAGTGAACCTAAGCCTCGTGTTGATATGGACAATAACAATGATGTGTTCTCCCTTTCTGTCTCCTGGCTTTAGAAAAAAATTGATAAGAATCTGGAAAACATTCAGCCTTTCTTTCGCCCCTGCCTGGGGCCTGGGGAAGGATCCTGATAAAGCCTATGTTCTTCCTGTCCCACACAGGTAAGGTCCACCCCTTCCGTTTAGATGGTGCACAATTTCACAGAGATAAATGTAAAGTGATCACAACGAGAAAAATAGAAAAGAGAACTTTAAAGTCCACATCGTGGAGTAATCTGTTCCATGAGGAGCAGACAATGTTAGCTGGTATTGAATGATACTTCTTTTGGTAGAATTTCCAAGTGCTCGTATGGCAGTTGAGAGAAGTGGGAATAATGATAAGAAACCTTTATTCAGTGCTTCCTGGGTGTCAGCATGCATCAAGCAACGTAGAGCATAATAGCCTTTCGTGTTCACAGAACCTGGTGAACCAGGTCCCCGTTTCACAGATTAGGACGCTGAGACCTAGACACTGAGACAGGCCAGGGAAATTTTCTGAGGCACGTGGTGACTCCAGAATCTTAACACTCAGAAAATTAAAAATAGACCTACCCTATGACCCAGCAATAGCACTGCTAGGAATTTATCCAAGGGATATAGGAGTACTGATGCATAGGGGCACTTGTACCCCAATGTTTATAGCAGCACTCTCAACAATCGCCAAATTATGGAAAGAGCCTAAATGTCCATCAACTGATGAATGGATAAAGAAATTGTGGTTTATATACACAATGGAATACTACGTGGCAATGAGAAAGAATGAAATATGGCCTTTTGTAGCAACGTGGATGGAACTGGAGAGCCCCTACTCTTTACCACAATCGTGGTGTCAGGGACCTTTGGATTTTATCATTTATTGTACTCATGTTCGTCCAGATTATCTAAAGCTCCTGAAATGAGGCAGCATGTTTTTACACACAGAGGGGGGAAAAAAGCTTATTTTCATAACCATTCATTCCCGCGGGTCGCAAATGACTTACTGACGTGTGTCTAAAAGATCTGGGTCAGTTGTGAGTGGATTCCTCAAATACAGACGACTCTTCCTGGAGTGCCCACACATGGAAATCGTCTTTGCGAGGTCCATGGCAACTCTGAGCGTCCAGAGAACATTAATCACTGACGTAGGGTGCTACACCAATTTCAGTTCAGAAAAACCTGATAAATTTAACAGTCACGAGGAGGTTCTCTTCCCCTTCTGTCTTTTCGGCGGAAGAAATGATCAGGATGAAAATCACCAAACGCAAAACATAAGCTTCCTTGGAGATAAGAAGTCTGTTTTGAAGCAATGTCACCTGGTTAGAAAATTAGGAAAGCGCGTTTTATTAGATGCGGGACCTTGGCACAAGTCAGCGGCCCTCGGTAGCACAGGGTCTGCCTCGGCGTCGGTGACTGATGGGGCAGTAGGAGTGCATCCGAAGCAGGGGACCCCAGGGCAGAGCCAGGAGACTAAGGGTGGTTTTCGAGCAACTCAAAGAGCCAAGAGCACCTTCCTAGTGTGTCAGGATAGGAAAGCAACGTCCCTCCACCGTGGCCTCTGCGGGCCGCCCCTCGGGACGCTGACTCCCCACACCTAAGCGCGGGTCTGAGACTCCTCCCGCCTAGCGGCTTTCTCACCCTTCACGAGTCTTTCCAGGAGGAGCAAGGACAGAGATAGAAGCAGCAGACCCTCGTGGAGTCTCCATATGTGTGGAGTTAACTGAACAGAGTTATCCTCGGACCGTCTCATTTCCTCCGCTCCATGACCCCCTAAGGGCCATCTTGGAAGACACTGAGCCTGAGGCTGGGCGGGAACAAAAGAATTTCTGGGTGAGAAACGAGACACTCACCAGAGCCAAGCCCCTGGTTCTAAACGTGCAGCGAACACCAAGGCCTTCCCCACCTTTAAAAATGGTCACTCTCTCTGTGTCTCCCTCTCTCTCTGCCCCTCCCCCGTTCATGTTCTGTCTCTCTCTGTCCCAAAAATAAAAAAAAAAAAAAAATGTTGAAAAAAAAAGTAAAAATGGTCACTCTCTATAAAAGTCAAATTTGGTGGGTTTACCATGACCATTTATCTCTGATGCCTCATTAGCCACTGCTCGAAGTTACAGGAACAGCACAAAAGTGGGAAGACAGCAGAAACGAGGACAGGAAAGGAGACAGCAGCGCGCAGAGGGTCGTTTCAACATGTGTGTGCTGGACGGGTGTGTGTGCATGCCGGATGCTGTGTGTTATCGTGTGCGTGTGTATGATGGGTGGTGTGTGTGTTGGACAGCGTGCGTGCGTGTGTGTGTGAGCTGGACAATTCACAGCAAGTGCTAAGTGACATAGACCGAAATGGAAACCACAGCATGAGTGCAGACAAGTGGTGTCACAGTGTCACCCTGCAGAGCGTGGAAAGGACACGCAGGCGCTAGAGGAACGGAACGTGGGGGAGGGTAGAGGCGGATTAAAATTTAACAGCGGGCTGTTGTGCCCTCGGGCTCCCTCCCCCTTGTCATGCCTAAACCCAGAGGAGCCTGGAGGTCTATTCCCTGGAGATGTTAAGCTTGACCTTGGAGACAGCAGGCATGGAGAAGGACACAGGAGGTGGGCAGACGAGGCAAGCGAATGCTGTGTAAGAGCCAGAGTCCCCGCAGCCCTCTTCTGCCTTCTCCCGCCTGTGGCAGAATGTGACACTGCCAGACACACCCACACTTCAGGTTCCCTCTGTGCACACACACACACATACACACACACAGAGCAAGGTGTGGTAAAATTATTTGGAGAAACTTAAACACCCCATTTAAAAAAAGTGTAGATGCTGGGAACTGGATTTTCCAAAGTGAAAAATCCAGCTTCCCACTGAATCCTTCTGTAATAAATCCCGTCATTTAGCTGGCCTACCCCACGTGCACAGAGCTGACACTCCCAGGAGGTGGGGATCACCAGTCGTCTGTGGAAAGCTTCAACCTAAAGGGCAGAGATAGCATAGAAACTCAGGGAGCCAGCTCTAAGACACGGAGAGAGTGAAACACTGTTAAAACCGTAACTAATAGCCTTGGAGATGTAAAAAGATGTTGTATCCATGAAACAAGAACTGGGTGCTATAAGAAAGGAATAAAATCATATCATCACTGTTCTCGGGGTTTAAAAACATGGAAACCCATTTTTTCTAAAAATAATAGAATGTTTGGCAGATAAACTAAAAAAAAGCACCAAGAAAATAGAACAAACAGATAAAGAGATGGCACAGGAACAAAAGATAAAAAACAAAACCGTTATATGAGTGATTCTGGATCTTCCTGATAGGTTTTCAAGAAAGAGAGAATAAAGGCTGTTTGCCCAACGTGGTGAGTCACGACTCTGGATTGGAAGCCCCACCACATGAGCCCCCCACACTGGACTTAAGGGGCAGGAAGGAGGGGAGGGCGGTGCACATGCTAGGGCCCCGTCATCACAGAATCAGAGCACCGGTGATAAAGATGCCCAGATCTTTTGCGACAGTGCTGGGAGGGTGCAAACAGGATTGGAACAAAATCATTCCTCCCAAAAGCGAGGCTAGAAACCAGAAGACAGTGGGTTGATGCAGTTCTGAAGCGAAGCACCTTGTGTCTCGAATTGCGGGCAAGGCCAGGCGTCAGCAGACGTGAAAGGGAAGTCAAGACATTTTGAGACACTTAAGGACACAGAAAATGACCTTAGTTTCATGGGTTCTCGGTAACGCCGGAAGGGAAGACAGCGCATCCCAAGAGAGCAGCAGCCAGCTCACGACTGCAAAGAGAGGGTCCTGCACAAACAGACCTCGACCTGAGTGAGGGGACAGCAGGCCCGGGAGCAGCTGGGCTGCACTGAGCAGGGCTGGGGCACAGGCCCGAGGGGACCTGCACAAGCAGACCGAATGGATTTTAAGGGACAGAAAGACAATTGAAAGACACTTTATAGGTCTACTAAAGGTTAAGAACAAGGAGTGATAAACATTAAGCAAAAGAAAATACAGGGCAATAACGTAAGGACAAACATTAATCATGCAGAAGTGTCTTCATGCGGTGACACTGCCAGCCTATGAACAGGTTCCGGTGACACGTCCGACGACGATTAGCACAAGTGGCTACAGCTCTGTCTGGTGGATGCGGGCAGGTGACACCCCTTCTCCATGCGGGTAGGGTGCTCCCGTGGGAGCCCCGTCTGCCCCTCCCAGGACAGTAGCCCCAGAGGACAGGGATGACGGTCGTAAGTCAGGACCCAGCAGCACGCATACAGTGGGTACAAACAGTGGGTTCTATGTTTGAAGAAACTGATAGGATACAAAAGTTGATGACGGGGGCGCCTGGGTGGCTTGGTCGGTTAAGCGTCTGACTTCGGCTCAGGTCATGATCTCACGGTCCGTGAGTTCGAGCCCCACGTCGGGCTCTGTGCTGATAGCTCGGAGCCTGGAGCCTGTTTCAGATTCTGTGTCTCCCTCTCTCTCTGCCCCTCCCCTGCTCATGCTCTGTCTCTCTCTGTCTCGAAAATAAATAAACGTTAAAAAAAAAATTAAAAAAAAAAAAAGTCGATGACGGTCGCCTCTGAGAAGCAGGATGCAGCTATAAAAGTGAGATGCCACACTGGTTTCTAGATTGGCCTTGAGATTCTCTTTGACTTTTAAATTATGTGCATGAATTTGATAAAAGCGATATTTCACAGTGACGTGTTAGTAGAAGGCATAGTGACTTCGTGAAGGCATCACAATGCTTTTGAAGCTTCACAGCTTGAAATGCATGATGCACGTGTCTTCATTACATTGGACACTTATTACTTATTCAAAGCAAACCCACGATGTCAAGGTTTAAAAACATAGAAGTTCAGGGGCGCCTGTGTGGCTCAGTCGGCTAAGCGTCCGACTTCAGCTCAGGTCACGATCTCACAGTTCGTGGGTTCGAGCCCCACGTCGGGCTCTGTGCTGACAGCTCAGAACCTGGAGCCTGTTTCAGATTCTGTGTCTCCCTCTCTCTCTGACCCTCCCCCGATCATGCTCTATCTCTCTCTGTCTCGAAAATAAATAAACGTTAAAAAAAATAAATAAAAATAAAAAATAAAAACATAGAAGTTCATCTAAGAACTGTTGTCACCGTATATAAGGGGATGAAAAACGTTAGTCCAAATCGCTCTAACCAGTGTGACCCTACCCGCACTTAGCCAGTCCTTGGAAGGACCGTGGTGGCAGTCCGACCAAAGCAGGGACAACAAGGAGACAGCGAATAGTCAGGAGAAAGGCAGCACAGGTAACAAAAAGATGCAGTCTTCCACAGTGAGATGGCGAAGGACGAAGCATCACTCATATAGAAGAGACACGAGTGACCAGTAAACACGTGAAACTATTTTTCCAACCTTACGATGCACCAAAAAGTCAAATGAGGGGTACGTGGAGGCTCATTTGGTTAAGCATCCGACTCTTGATTTCGGCTCAGGTCATGATCTTGCGGTTTTGTGGTTTTGACCCCTTGTAGGGCTCTGTGCTCTCAGTGCTGATGGAGCCTGCTTGGAATTCTCTCTCTCTCTCTCTCTCTCTCTCTCTCTCTGCCCCTCCCCCACTCACACTCTCTCTCTATCAAAATAAATAAATCAACTTTAAAATAAAATAGAAAGTATGTAGTATATTATTATATTGAATTACTTTATCTCTCTACATGCTTTAAATAATATTCAAGATTGACTATAGATTTATATAATTAATTATGTAATTTTAAAGCTGTGTTCAACGGTTTAATTTCTAAAAGTATGTGAATTTTTACAACTTTCATGGGAAATATCTTGTTTTAATGTTTATGTCTTTATTTCGAGACAGAGAGAGTGGGAGCAGGGGAGGGGCAGAGAGAGGGAGAGAGAGCATCTCAGGCAGGGTCCAGGCTGTCAGTGTGGAGCCCAACACGGGGCTCGATCCCACGAACCATGAGATCATGACCTGAGAGGAAACCAAGAGTCAGTGGCTGAGCCAACTGAGCCCCCCAGGTGCCCCTTGTGGGAATAGCCTAAATCAAGCAATATAATATATA